>NW_028145779.1:0-152500 GCF_977016875.1 Pavona decussata
TCTTATCAACATTTCCTATCTCTGTAATCTTCTTATTGCCAACGAGTCACCCTCGCGAGGACGCGAGGGTGACGAGGCGGCAGCATTATAAAGCCGACGCGCGAGTTAGTTTTGGTACAGGGAGAAAAAATCTCGAATCAAAATGTAAGCATAAGGTAAGGGTAATGTAATGTAAGAGTGACATCATCGGTCATTGTTTTCTAGCTAGCCAATGGCATCGCGGTATTTTTTATCTAAACCAATCACATCAGGAGTATTACGATCGGTGAGCGCTAGTACCCAGATTCTTCTTACACACGCGCGAACTTAAATTTTGTAAACAATATGGCGGCCGAAGTGGCGAATTTAGTTGTCTTCGAGAATAGCAGTGTTTATACGTCTTATTGTATAAGGATGGTGTATAAAAATAGCAAAGATCTTTTTAAGCGCTAGGAAACTTTGCAGAAGTTTTCACGTTTAGGAGCAATCGAATTTTTCCTTCGCACCATCTTATTTTTCGATCCTGCGCGACAGTGTGGAAATGTTAAGCTCTAATAGCAGATTTGTTGCTCCGTTGGTGGACGGCGAAAGTTCCGACGGCTCTGTCAATCGAGGAGGTGAGAGAATTCAAATCTTAACTGTTTGTAGTGTGTTTTGTTTTCTGAAGAGGGAGCAATTTTCTTAAAGTAACCTTTCGGTCTTTAATCATGATAATTTTATATTCAAATTGCAAGCTAAAACGGACAATAGTAGGTCAGTGTCGTTATGTAAATTCATTGTGTCGGTAACATAATATGCACAATAAAGATATCGTTCCAAACTGATACAGTGCGGACCAAAACGAATCCCTAATTATAGGGATCTACAAAATATTTTAGATTTCATTGTTTTCTAGTCAAATTGAGTGGGTTTTTTTTGTTGATTTTTAGGTTCTGTTTGAGGGAGATGCACATTGGAGCTGTTTGAATGCAGGAGAAATATTTCAAGTCAATTGCAACTTAGCTTTGTGCCATTCTTCTATTTTCTTTTAAACACCATACTTGCGGCTCATTAATTCAATAAATTGGATTTGAAAAGCTCATATTTATTGTAAAATTCTGTTATTCCCAGGTTGATAGCTAATCTTGTACACATTAAAGTTGTTTATTTTGGTTTTTGTATAAACTCAAACAGGTAATGCAAGGGTCGCAGATGTTTCACCTCTAATCTACCTCACAAGTTTAGATCTTATAGACATTCTAAACAACAAAGAATAGCATGAGAGTTTTGCAATGCTTTATTAAACAATGATTCAGTTTGAAAAATGTTTTGTAGTCTGGTTACTTCTTAATTTTCATTCGCAAAGCAACTGTGACAGTTTTTACTCGTTGGCACTCTACCGGCAGGTATTACTAGTTCAATATTAATTGTTTCAGTTTGTTTCAGTTCATTGTAGCTGTATGTACTCCTTACTATGCTTTGGGCATTTTAAATTCTGCATCTTCAGAAAGTTTAAGACTTGGTTACGACTGCGAAAACGTCTTTTTTTCAGCAAATTACTGTACTTCTTTACATTGTACTGCTGTAATAATATTACACACACATCTCATTACAATAGTAATGAAGGGGCGTGAGACCTTTTGTAACAATTTACGACTATGAACAGAATGCCGAAATACAATGCTCGTCGGGGCTTTCTTTGGCAATTAATTGCGAAAAATAAAAAGAGAAGACTCAAACACTGAGCATTTATTTCAAATAGGCAATTTGCATTTCAATCATTTATATTTAGCGTTCATGAAACACGAAAACACGTTTCCATCCCGCTGTGCGATGTCATCAATGACTTTCGATAGCTCGCCATTCCTGGTCGCGAAGTTGCCTTTGTACAGCGCATGCTCGTCAGGAAGGGAAATAGTGTTTGGCAGATGGGGGAGTCGGTATTTTTGTGACATTTGCGCAGTCCATCACATTTGAATCAATTAATTTGTAATTTACATGATTTATGAATTAAGTTCAGCGCGTGTTCAGAACGGCGTTTGCTGTAACGCCGAACCATTGTCGGATTATCCGACTTGGCAAGTCGGACTTATGCTGGAGTCGAACCAATTAATTTGAGTCGAACTTAATTGCGGCAAACGTCGCACCATTCATGCGCCTATTTCAAAATAAATAGGTTCGACGAATTAAGTTCGACTAAGATTCGACGTTTGCCCTAGGCCTAACTGACGAGATTTCAAATGAATATTTGTAGTTGTCACTTTCGCCAATTCAACTGTAGATAAACAAACAAAATAACTAATCAGTGGCAGTTCCTTTATTAATAATTTTATACCATTGGTCAAAAATCAATATCTTCTGCTGGACAAGGTGATCAAAAATCAATGAAGACCGCAAAGCAGGCTGTTTCAATTTGTTTGCTTTTCATGTGAATCATCACAAACTTAGTTTCACTGATTTCGTTTACAAGGTCATAAAATAATATAAATATGATGACTGCTAAGCTGAAATAACTGCCACCGTATGACACTTTGAATGATGATATGACATTTATGAACGTATAATGCTAAGTCTGTTTACACAATTGAAATAAAATAAAATAAAATATAAAAAAAGAATGATAATACATTCGTCTTCATGTTCTTTCGTCTCTGAACGGGAAGTGCATTCAATAACGAAGGTACATACAATAACTCAGTGAAGCCGGAAAAAGGTAAATTTGCAATCCGAACGAAGATAATTGATCAGATATTCTTACTTGCCAGATACTCTGAGAATAACAACGCTCGGTCAGTTTGTAGCCCGGAATAATATTCAGTTATGTGGGAGAACTTGAGCTTTACGCTTGTTCTAGTTTTATTACTTTTTATGTAGCCGTTCAAGGTTGCGGCAAATTGCAAGTGGTGAAGTGTTTTGTTGAGAGATGGTACGTTGAATTCTCTTAACAAGTCTAAGATATCGTTTCTACTTCTGTCTAAGAATCTCTGGAGTTGTTCATGATGATCAAAAAACAGTGGCGAGATAAGTGTTCGTTCCCTTTCCCCTAGGGTAGAGAGAAAGTCTCTCACCAAGACCTCGTCGTCAGGTTCTATCCCAAACATTGCCAGGCATAGAACCTGGCAAACACAGGTCACGGGGAACTGGCCAAGAACAGCGACAGTATAGGCCAAAATTCGACCGACTACTTCCCATAGTTAGGCGTTGTACGTCGGGGATAGGGTGGGAACTGCCACATCCCCTCCTTGTGTTTGGAACATTTGTCCCACCGCCGCGTCCCAAAACAAGTAAAAGGCTTCCCTTGTCACCCCGTCGCCCACCCCATCGTCATCGAAGTAGATCCTTCGCCAACTCGCAGATGTTCCAGACTGTTGTTCAAAATGGGCAAGAAATGTTGAGACAATGCATTCGTGGGACCGTGTTTGAACATGGACGGTGTTGGTGCTAGAGGTCATGCGGACAGATAGATCTCTGGACAAGGTGGCTATCATGGCCGACAACCTTTAAAATGAAAGTTATCAATTAATAAAGTTATTAAATGCTAATTATAATCATTTTCATTTTGGAAGGAAACTAGTAAAAACTTTATATAGAAAGTAATGAAATTGGCTTTTGGAGAGGTTGAGATTTCATTTCATTTGAACCGTAACTTTTAACTCACCCGTTTCCTGTCGACTGATGCGTAACTTGTTCGTGTTGCCTTGGCCTTCTTGAAGCTATTCATTTTTTTGCCCTCTTAGATAGTTGGTTGATTGGTTGTCAAGATGGCGCAAATAATTTTGTTATGATGATTACAAGTATAAATTTTTGGGAAAACAAAACGTGGTTTAAGTCTTTTTCAGCAATATTAAGAAATTTTCAAATAAAAAAAATGCAAAATGATTGGAGGCATTGGGAAAAATTTAGTCATAAAGCTTAAATTCATTAAAAAAAAGGAAAGCCGTTTATTAGTGCAATATCTTGAACATTCCTTTTGTTAAATAACGTACCACCGCACATTTCCGCCTTTGATTCACGAAGGTACAGCTCCTACACGGCCACTCTGAAACTAAATCATATCACAATCAGTTAGTAGTTACCTACGATTTGCCATCCTTTTACACACTTTTTGTTTACATGTGTTTTAATATTCACCTTGTACTTTTTTCCTATTGTTTCTTGTAATATACATGTCTTGTCTATCGTTTGTACATGTCAGTGACCAACACGAACTCCTAAGCTACTTCGCCACTCAGCACATTTTACTTTGGCCCTTTATTGTTTTATTTTCTTTCTTTTAATTAATGTATTTTTTGTAACTAGCGTAATAGTGTACGATTTCTGTAAATAGTGTTAAATATTGAAAAATGTAAAATCTGGATGTCTCTCTCCACGGCCGCACCCTTATTGTTAACTTTTCATATCGGACCTCGTACTCTCAATTGTCGATTTTCACCTTTCTCAACTTTGAAATCTTCACTAATATGCATATTGCATGGGTTTAAAGGTTAAATGGTACCCTTAAATATGATAGTGTGGACGAAAAAGCCATTTGTTTTTGAAAATATAAGATTTAAAACCACTGAACACTGGTAGAAAACATAATAACTTGTGAAAAGCGGCTCTTGAATCGCCATCACAGGATTTGTCATTAAATAAGAAACAGAATAGTTCCTCCGATTTGGGCAACTTAACACATACTTAAACTACTTAGTCCTCCCCTGCAACCCTCCATTCAAGTCCAAGAAACTTTAAGTCCATTATTCTCAAATGACCACTTTTGGATCAACTGACCTCACGGCAACATTTAACGGTATTTAAGAAAAATTCCTGAAAGCTGAGAAATTTAACGCAAAAAAAAAAACCCGGCATTTTTAAGTGGTCACTTGACAGGAGAATATTTGTTTACTGGGTGGGGTGAAAAATAAGGTAATACCAAAAGAAAGCCTTCAAAAAAGGTTAAAATAAGATTTTATTGTGAAGACTTTGCCTCATTGCACAAACTGCTGCGGAAATTCACACGGTAAGTTTGTTTTACATTCAAATTTTGTTTTCTAATAAGGCTAAAACTGTTGGCGTAAAGGCTTATATCATTGATACTGGACATCCATATTATGGTCAATTAACAGCTGTCAAAAACAAGGCATCCGCTGACCAGTATCACATTACCATATCGCAAGCTCAGATATAGAACTTGTCGAGGTGGCATGTTTTTTCTTTTAAGTTGTTCGCTGACCAGGTCAAGGTTTTGTCATTGGATCGCGGTCTCAAGTCCTTTTTTTCTTCTGTCTGGTTAGTCGATTAAGATTTACATGAGGGGCAAAGGGAATAATCTTATGTACGCACCAAATGTAAACAGAATTTTTGATCCTTCTTACGGTACCAAACAGAATTTTGATCGTTAAACAATGTTGAATTTTCCCACTTACCAGTTGATGTTAATTCAGCCAAACGGCGTGTTGTATAGTCCCCAATTGTCTCATTTTCTTCAGACATAGAGGGAATACTAACATTCTAGTGAAATATATTGAAATAAAAATCCATGCATTAAAATGTGGAATATCGACAGAAGGTGAACAGAGTTTGATCTTTATATATACCTGAATATTGTCAGATTCTGTTTCATCGAGGTTCACAGGCCCGGGATGAGGACGCGTTACAGATACCTGTGACAATCAGAAACTGTTAATTTCAAGCTAGTGAAAAGAAGTACAATGTGGTCAAGAATTCCATTTTGAAGTGTAAAAATCATTTAGGTTGCTTCCTTTGTGCTATTATTACAACTCTTTTCAGACGAGACTTTCGCCGTTATGAAAGTGGAAGCCAACATTTTTGTTACTTAACAGTAAACAAATGGCAATTTGAAATGGAATGTAAGTAATAAGATGAGTACATAACGTGCTGTTAAAAATTGGCAATTTTTAGAGACATGACTGCATTCCAAATGTCTCCTTGTTTTGTTCCTTTTATAGAATAAAGTAACTTTCTGATATTAACTTGATCGTTTTAAATCATGCTGTTAATAGTAACAGGTGCGAATTAGGTTGAGAATGTATAATGATCTAGCAGACCTCTTTATATGTAGGTCAGTGAGTATTTGGCATATAAAATGCCTTACAAACCTCCTGATCCGACACTTCATGCGGCTGTAACAATGGATGAGCATGTGAATCTTGCTCCTGGCGAAAAATAATACCCTTTCAATTGTTGGCACGAAACATAATAAAACCTACATACTAAAAAAAGAAAACAAAAATGATTAGTTAAATAAAATAGTGGTAATGAAAAATATCGAAGGCTAACGTTTTGTGCGGGTTTTGTGCGATATCCTGTGAGCTGTCTCGTAAACTGCTAGTTCTTGAAAAGAGCCGTTTGAAGATTAAGCCGCTAAAAAAGAACTGTGTAATGGAAAGGGAACCGGTCACAGACAAAAACACAAACTGAATCTACAGTACAAAGGATGGCCATCAATTATAATGCTTGTTTCGCATTCGACAGTTAATCATACCAACCTCAGTATCCTGGCTCCCATTTCCATTTCCATTTTCATTTCCACTTCTACTTGGTTCCTGATAAGTAAGGAAAATTTTTCAGAACGATGATTTCTTAACAAGTGTGATAACACAACAGTGCCATACTTCACGTGACACTTAGGAAGACTTCGTTTGGTCAAGAAAGTCAGACAGTTTATGGAATGAATTTCCTCTATAGTGTAATTTCTTTTCTCAACAGAGAATATTGGTTCCTTACAATCTTTGCTGGGGGTCTTTGAAGGACAAATAACCAAGCCTTAAAGGGCCCTAGTCACTCACACCTTTGTTTTTGTTTATATGCGAGAGTTTGGCTATTATATTTTATTGGGAGCATGTCGAAATGAACGAAATCACTGTGAAACTGCTAACGAAACCTTTCAGTATACACATTTTACCTCGAGCCATCCCTTGGGTGTGAAAAGAGGTTTTGTTAAAGGCAAAGTACTCAGACTACTGAGAACAAATTCTTCTGAAACAACTTTCGAAGAAAGTATCTCCAAATTTAAATCGCGCCTCATAGCGCGCGGACACCCCCACAAGATGATACAGACAACGTTATCAGAAGTCAACTTCCCCGGAAGACAGTCGGCTCTACAGCAAAAGAAAAAAAACTCGTAAACAAATCTTGCCTTTTGTTACAACGTACCACCCATCGGTGCGTAACCTTAAAAACAATATATGGATGCAAAACTGGAAATTAATTCAAAATCAGCCTTTGCTGAAAAACATATTCAAAAATCCGCCAATTATATCCTACAAGAGAGGACAATCTCTTAAGGGCATGCTCGTTAGGACAAAATTAATATAAAGGCAGCGTTCATAAAAATGTACTCCACATCACGCAGTGAGCCGTGCAGGCCTGTCATTTCTATTATTATCACTGCAGAAATTAGCGGTTACGAAAGTACAAAAACAAACAGTGAGTATATATCAAAAGACAATGTTGATAACTTACGTTGTTTGGCAGTCGATGTTCCGTGAATGCTGCCATCATTCTGCAATGTTCCGCCATAACCTCCATCAGCTGAGAATGGTGTTCAGACTGCATTTCTGTTTGCCTACGTAGTAGTAGTTCGAAAGCAGACAATGCAGCCGTAAACGATGTTAATGCACTACCATTGGATCCAGTTGTTGTTGTTGATGTTGACGCTTCAGCAGCAGTTACTGATGTGGTAACTGCACCTGCTGCAGGTGTATTAGCAGTAAGTATTGCAGTTGTACCGGTTGCTGCATTTCAGGTGTTGTAGTTGTCGTTAGTGTTGTTGATTGTGGTGCTGTTGCTGCATTTGGTGTTGTAGTTGTCGTTATTGTTGTTGATTGTGGTGCTGTTGCTGCATTTGGTTGTACCGATGTCGATGATGAAATTATATTTGTGTCTGGCATACTTGATGCCACACTTTCTGCAACATCTGCCGGAGCAGTTGTGGTTGTTACCAATGGCATTCCTAAATGTACATGTGGACCTGCAGATGGGCACATGTTGTTGTTGAGGGGAGCGCTGTGAGGGTCTGTTTCTGCATCACGTCCAGTGGGAATTTGTGGCGTAAAAGAATTGTGCAAAGGCGGAAAAGAACCAAAGGAAAATGTGTTGTAACTTTGTTGTTGAATCGAGGTAGGTAAGGAGCCGTAGGTAGTACTCTGGTCGTTATTTACAGAAGGCAGAATTGCAGAGGACAAGGAGGTATTCACACTTGGAAAAGAACAAGGCATGTATGGGTTTAGTGTAGTTTGGCTATGCATTGTATTAAATCCTTGTAGCGGATTGATAAGAAGTTGATTCGGATGCTGATTAAGGATGTGTTCGGGATTGGAGGATTTGCATACGCATCGTTAGGAAAGGGTGTAGGGTCTGGAATAATAACGAGTGCTCCCCTGCCAATGGCCTCTCGTAATTCTCTGTAGGAGAAGAATGAAATTAGGCGGAGACCCTGGCCTTGTGTTCGTTTGTAAAACGAGCAGGGCGTGTTGCTCCCACTCAAGCAACCAAAGTATCTTCGCAGATGCTGAAGGAGTTCGTCCTCTGAGCGAAAGTTAGTTGGTACTTGAATCGCCGAGTGACCATAACCTGAACCAGAGTTTGTGAGAGTTTGAAGTTGTCCTTGGGACGGCACGGATGTCGTTCCGGGTGGAAGGCAGATAACACTTACGTGATGTGTTCCTTCATTTCGCCCCCTTTGTCTTTGGATGGAACCTCTCCCGCCTTGAGACCGCGGAAAATTTCGACTTAGTTCGTCGGAAAAGGACGAACGGGCCTCTTGTAAAACGTCTAGGAGCCTTTGGCCTGCCTGCCTAACGTTTCCACAGTTAGCTGAAAACTGTGGGAGGGTAGGTGGCATCATCAAGGACTGCGCACTTGGTAAAGTTAGCCCTGTGGCATGTTGGTTCTGGTGTTGTTGCAGTGCTTGTTGCTGAGGCAGACTTTGATGTATTTGTTGTGGCTGTATTTGTTGCTGTAGCTGTGGTTGCTGTTGCGGCAGTTGTTGTTGCCACTGCTGTAGTTGTGGTTGCTGTTGCTGTAGTTGTGTTTGCTGCTGCTGTAGTTGTGGTTGCTGTTGCTGCAGTTGTGGTTGCTGTTGCTGCTGCTGTAGTTGTAGTTGCTGTTGCAGCAATTGTTGTTGCTGCTGCTGTAGTTGCGGTTGCTGTTGTTGCTTGCTGCTGCTGTAGTTGTGGTTGCTGTTGCTGCAGTTGTGGTTGCTGTTGCTGCTGCTGTAGTTGTAGTTGCTGTTGCAGCAATTGTTGTTGCTGCTGCTGTAGTTGTGGTTGCTGTTGTTGCAGTTGTGGTTGCTGTTGCTGCAATTGTTGTTGCTGCTGCTGGAGTACTTGTTGGGAGAAAGTAGACATCTGTGGAAGCATTTCTTGATGTACCGGGATTTGTGGGTTGTACTGCACCTGGGGTTGTGGTTGATACTGTGGTTGAAACTGAAGTTATTGCTGCTGCAGTTGATTCGCCTGTTGCTGATAGAGATGGTTAGGCAGAAATTGATGTTGTTGGAGTTGCTGCTGCTGTGGTTGTGGCTGATGTAAATTCTGACCAGGTTGAGTTTGTTGTTGGTGGTAGTGGCGCTGGTGTTGACTGGATTGAAATTGAGGAAGTAGGTAGAGCTGAGGATTGGGGGGATGCTGTAGTTGTTGTTGTTGGTTCTGAAGATTATTCCCACCTTCTTGTCCATCCCTGGTACTATTTGGGAAGAAGATGGCGGCTTTATTAACCATTATAAGATAATAATAATAATAATAATAATAATAATAATAATAATAATAATAATAATAATAATAATAATAATAATAATTTATTTCTAGCGCGTTAAATTAAAACATTATATTTAGGCCATCTTTGAACATTTGAAATTTTTGCTCAATTGATTGTAGGCGTAATACTTAATCGGCATTGACTTTAACATATCTTATTTAATGCACGCAGCTTGCACGAGAAACAAAAGCAATGAATTAAAATTGACAATATACGCATTTAAAAACATCTTCCAGCTTTTGTTATCCTTGTTGGCTCAGCCGTCCGCAAGATCGTTTTTCCTAACAAAATTATTGATAGAGCACACGCGCAAAGGGTTACAGTCAATCCAGGTCACGCGTGAACAGTATTTCCAAGAATGAAATGAACATTCGAATTTCTCTTTGTAATGTCCGACGCGTGAATGGAATGTTGGACATTTCTCTGGAAATCGTTCCGAAAAAGACACATTAACTGAAAAAAAGATTCAAAACACTTGGGAAACAATTGTTATTCTTGAAATATTCAATTTTGCAATGTAAAGAAAAAATCATAGCTTCATACTGTCAATAAGCTAGGGAAATTTATACGGAAACTCTGAAATCTCGTTGGCGATTTTCAAAATTGACATGTAAATTTCAAAACTCCGTTCAAATTTAATAAATATCGCTCACGCGTGACCTGGGTTGACTGTAAATCCCCCGGGATCGTCCCGGGGTAAACAAATGCCCGACCCACGGGCAAAGATAAAATTAAAAATGCCCCACTCCCGGCCGGATTACACAATGTTAGAAATGAGTAAATGCCTCACTATTGTCGCCCCCCCCCCCCCCCCCTCCTTCCTCGATCGGCACCGCTTACCCCTGAACGTACTCATCAACCGAGTTTCAAAGATACTATTGGCGCCTTTTGTGTTTCTCATTTAATGCCGGAATAGAACCCCTCTCCCTCCCTACCAGTACTTATCCACAAGTTAGTTAAGAAACTTGCTAAAAATATAGGCATATCAGACCATATCATTGCCAGTTATAGCAATGCTTGGTTGTCGGTCAGATCTGTTACCAAGCTACACTGTTAGGGACGGACCATTAGAAATAGCCGGAGGGGGTGGGCTGACTTTTCCAAAAATTAAAAAAAATCAGGTTTACCTAAAAAAAATATTCCTGCAACGGACAACAAAAATTCTTGCAGACAACTAGGATTAAAAAAAAAATCATGCAACAAAAATTCACCCTCCCCCCCCCCCCTCGGTTATTTCTAATGGTTGCTGCGGGGATATCATCAAAGTCACCCAACGTGTTTCGTGAGGTGCATATTTAAAAAGGATCTAGGACAATAAGTTCCTAAGTATAAAAAAATTGTGTTAAACTTGTTACGTTTTAGGCAAAATGCTCTCAAGCGTTGCATCTGCCTTTGCTACAAAGAAGAATTTCAGCGTGAATTTCAATAGTAATGGAAATTAACGTAACCAACGAGGCACGTGCTCAAAATGTTTGCTTGCTTGATCTACTTGAGGTCACTTGAGAAATAAGTTGTAGTTTTTAAAATGAACGTTTGTTCCTGGAAGGAAGCCACGTTGTTTGGAAAAAAAGCAATTGCATTGTTTCAAAGGCGAGTTTCGGTAAGACCGTGGCATTTTACCCTGAACCGACCTGAACTCTGCTTCGCGATAAAGGTCTCCACCTAACTCACGGCCCCTCAGCGAACAAGGCCCAGAACATTATTTGAAAGCATCACAGACTTACCAGAGCACGTGTGTACATTGCAGGAGAAGGAAAAGTAACGCAAAAAAAGGCCTCATGCTTCTTTAAGAGCGTGGATTACCGAGTCACAAGAAAAATAACGCCAGCTTTACTCTCACTTTTATTGCTCGAGGTAAAAGGTTCGGGGTCTGAACTAGGCCTAATTAACGTTAAATCAACGCCGTCATTTTGACAGCCAGACATCTAAAATAACAAATGGTTTAGCGAATTGCGAAATGGTTTAGCGATTTGCAAAACGGTTTTGCTATTAATGTACAAAAGCGAGATCTTATCGTAAAGATATCCTTTTATCATTATATCTTACGCTGTGAAGATATCTCACGCTGTGTGATAATTAGATATCCTTTAAAGTGCCCATATCGGAATTTTTTTTATTTTCTTATCTGAATCTAAACATCACCCTTAGAACTTCAGTGAAAAAAAATTTCGAATTGCATAAAACGCGATTTTTTTATGAATTTTATAAGACGTTCAAATTTGCCGCCATTTTGGCCCACCATTCGCATTAGTCTCCTCTCGGTTTAGCAAGAGCTGTGACGTAGATTCAGGAACACGTGACTTCAGCCTTTCTCTGGATCTCACTGAAAACAAGTCGCAGTATTTCTGCACGTTTCTCGAAAATGCCGGAAAGATGTGTTGCAGCGAGATGTGGAAACATCAAAGACGAAGCGAATGGAATAAGCATGCACAGGATTCCTTTCTTTGGCACCACATGCCTGCAAAGACTGAGGAGGCGAAAGAAATGGATCGATTTTATGCTGGAGCGGAGGGAGATGTGGACGCGCGCCTGGAAAGACCTCGTCCTTGTGCTCGATGCACTTCAATGACGAGGATTTCACAAGGCTGATGAATTCAGGTTTAAACTTAAAACGTGAACTGAAGTAGGATGACATCGCGTTTGTGTTTATCCTTTAAAACAGCTAGGCGAAAGGAAGACGAAGACCAAGAGCCACCTTCGAAGAGGAGCAGGGAAAAGCGAATGGTAAGCTTTCGATGCCGAATATTCACACCCGCTTGTGACATTCTAAGCGTTGTAGCCTTCTGAGGTTTATAGTTTAACCTCACTGTTAACTCAGTCGCAAGTTTTATAAAATATGGCGTAATTGTTTTGGTATATATTCTCATAGATCGTTGAGACCAAGCTCTCAAAAAATACTAGCACAAATGCTACCACTGATGTAAATAGATCGATGCGCGAACAGTCGCACTCGGCGAACACAGAAAACATTGTAAACCACGATGCAGATAAGGTAGATAAACTGCAGCAAGAATTCAACGAGCTCAAACAACACACATGTGTTGCAGAATTCTGCAAACAATAAAAATGTTGAAAAGTATAACAGCGTTATCTCTGAAAACCTAACCACCACAACGGGGGTTCAAAATAAAAAAGGGCACAAAACAAATAACAAGCGCAAAGAGCGCAGAAAAAGATTGGCTAAAAAACGGATTGAGACACAAAGAGAAAAACACAAGAAATTAATGAAGAATTTTTCAAACAAACAACTTAGCGACAGCCTGTTAGCGTTATTTCTGAAGGGCTCAAATTTGTCCCGACATAGGTGACAGACACGAATTACATTAGACGCCAACTCTTGTTAGACTTCGAACATTTCGCAAGACGTATGTGCCTAAAAGATACAATGGATTTCGTAAACTGTGGGACAGTGACAAAAAGGAAATTAACCTGTTCATTGGACAAGCTAACAACTTCCATCCTATAATTAAATTTATGGCCGAAATTTCAGAGAACGAGACAAGCTATTATTATCACAGTTCAACACGTGTCCTTCCTGAAGTTCCGCGAGAACAATGTCGCTAGTCAGCGCTTCCCAATTGCCTTCGAGTTCCTTGCAGCAGTAGCAGTCGCTGACATTTGCTAGCAGATCACGGCTGCAGTTACCACAAGTACATCTACATGGAAAATAATTTGGTTGGAATGTATGTGAGTACTTGGCCATAGTTTTGACAGATGATAATGAAGAGCGCGTATGCAAAATGCAAGGTGAGAACTTTACCATCCACTAACACGCACTCTATTCTCCAAGCGTTTCGTTAAATCTTCCTCGAGTCGTCGCTTCTCCTCTTGTTCCTTGTGATATCTTTTTAGCCATTCTTCGTCTGCTCTCGGCTCGTCCGCGTACGGTTCGAGTGTATCATCATCTTCACACGTATTACTTGTTTCGTGGACGCCATCTATCGCCTCGACTTCGACGCTTTCAAATTCGTCCTAGCTGCTTTCCGCAGCGGTTTGCTCACTTTCCGTGTCAGATAAGTTTTCTGCCATGGAATATACTTATTTGGAGCTAAGTTTTTCCTTCCTACCAGTGAATCTGACGATTTTCTTTCTGCCGCGAATGTACTTTACTGAAGGTCAAGTGAGTGCATAGACTCGAGAGTTCCTGAATGTACGTCACAGACCATGTCACGTGGCCCTATTGTGAGCCCGTCGGCATTCTCATCAGCGGGGCGGGTGGACCGCAATAAAATAGGATTTTAAAGATTTGTAAAATTCATAAAAAATTCGCGTTTCATGCAAATCGAAAAATTTTTTCGCGGACGTTCTTCGCGTAATGTAAAGATTCAGATGAGAAAATAAAAAAAAATTCCGTTATGGGCACTTTAAAGATATCTTTAAGAAATCACGATATCCACTTTTGACCGCGATGGCCCGCCATAGCGATGGCCCGCCATACCAGCGGGTATTTTTTTCGTTTCGCCGCGTAATTTCCCTCCTTCAAACGAAAAAAATAGCCTCTGGTACCCAGGGTAAATGATGTAGGGTTTAAAGACTTAAGGTTCACAATCAAATCTGTTAAACATGTTTGAAAGCTTGCTATAAATTACTTACCAATGCTTATACAGCAGCTTACAGCGAAAACCACTTGGCGCGTGCCAAAGTCGCGAGAGGCTGGTAACTATGTGGTGCTTCTTTTGAGCCGCCGTATGGACGAACTGATCCAGCGGTTCTCCCCACAATCCAATATGGCGGCTAAAATTGAAGCATTCGAGTGTGATCCTGATTTCTGCCCCAGCTGCGGATCTATCCTTCCTCTTCCTGGTTTAGAGGACGTCGTGTCTTGCAGCCTTTGTAATTTTCAGAAGGATACCTTTGGTAAGGTTTCATCGAGTTTCTGCTTTTAAAACCGTTAGCTAGCTATCCTCAGCTCAGCGCCCCGGCTGACGAACCTAAAGCTTAATATACATTGGATCTCCCGTAGTAACCTTTTATTCAAGCTTAAGCTACACCGAACAAAATTTCTGCAGAACATTCGCCTCTCACAAGAGTGGCTGGGGTTCGATTCCCGGACTGGGTGTCATAAGGGGTTGAGTTTGTTGTTGGTTTTCGTCCGTGTTCTCCGGTTTACCCCTTTCCTCGAAAACCATATCATTTCCAAATTCCAGTTTGTTCTGGAATCTGAGGGTTATAGGTTTGTCAGTCATAACAGACTGTTAAGTGTCACTCTCGTTAAACAAAGTTGATTGATTGATTGATTGATAATTTTTAAGGGTTCTCAGTGGACTGAGTTGAGGTTGAAGGTCTACAAATTGATACAGGACTGAACAATTAGCTTATACATACAGTGGAACCTTCATTGAAGGGACACCCTTGGGACAAAGAGATATCTTTCCTTAATGCAGGTGTTCCCTGGAAAGAGATGTCCCTTTAACAGTGGTCACAGATAGATAGATACCGTTACAAAGATTATATTGATTTTTTTTTCCGGAACAAAAGTTTGTGTCTCCTTAATAGAGGTGTTCCTGAAACTATGGTTTCCACTTTTTTTTCTACAGTAGTTCCCTGTAAACACAAACTACTTTACCTTATGTAGGATAATAATTATTGCTTCTTTTTGCAGACTTTGAAGGGATTGAAATTCACTCAAGGAAGGTTTTCAATGTTCCAAAGGAAAAGACGACCCAGGCAAAAGCAGTTGAGGAGTCAATAGGACCAATGGTAAACAAAAATAATATTTTTTCCGTTCCGTCATTTGATCAATGTACATGTACAGTAACTTAGTTACTGTAAGTGCTAAAATATGACTATTTTTTCTATTAAATTGTGCATTTCTTGCTGTGGATACCCTGCCTAATTAAATTTCAGTATGTTGTAAATGTTGTAAATGGTGAAGCTAATAGAGTAAATAAAATAAATAAAAAAATGTAGTACAATTTAATTTGCTGTCTAAGGTTGGGTTCAGTCGACCGTATCCCAGAATAAGAATAAGCGGACTAGCTGTTAGATTTCTCTTTTTAAATAAGTGACTTTGGGAAGACATTTCTGCAAGCTTTTGTTGATTCATGATAATAAATAAGAGCCATTTTGTACTTCAGTCAGTAAATCCCAGAACCTCTTATGGGGGATTTCTGGTCATCATTGTATGTATTCCTCTATTACTGGTATAGGGTCAATTGAACGCGCCCTAATGTAGCATCATGAATATCATTGATTATCTCACCCGAATTCAAGCTCAGAACAACTTTTTTCTATTTGTGCAACTATAGTTAATAAAAGGCAATGGTTATGAAGCCTGACAAACTTCTTTGTTATATGTGTTTGTTAGAAGGTTTGGCCTTGACAGTGCACAGACCACAATAGATTTTGAAATGTGGTGAAGCAACTGACCAATAGATCAGAAACGTTCTTGTTAAGATATTCAACTGTAGAGTGAATGTTAAAACAAAGGATTTTGCAAGGTCGCAGCCCTTCCAACATAAATTGAAGTACCATTGTTTTCATGGCATTGATTCATATAAACCAGTCCTTCAATAAACTATGTTAATTTAAATATGAAATGACCTACATGTACATGTTCTTACATTTATGTAGGTGTCGCAAGTCTTCCTGTCGTTTAGTGGCTAAAAATTAACACCTGACCAATGTGTGGATCGATTTAAGGTTAAGAGTTCTGAGTTATTCACCTGTCAGAGGCTTGAATTGCATTCTTGTCCTTAACACTTGCGGCATGTTGAATGCAATGTCCTTTTAACTTTTTTCACCTTTCTTTTGCATTTGTTTGTGTGACTGCAGGTTGACAGAAAATGTCCCAACTGTGGCCATGAGGGTATGACATACACCACAAGACAAACCAGATCAGCTGATGAAGGACAAACAGTGTTTTATGGCTGTCCACAGTGCAAGTAAGTGCCACTTCATATCTTGCTTCTGCTACATGTACCTGTAATGCGATTGCAAAATTAATGTAAAAGTTGCACTTTAGGGAGTCACTTTACCCAACCATAAGACCATTATGCCAAGGACAACTTCACTAGTCTTAAAATATAAACTGTTTTGCCATCATTCCAACTCATTCAGTTTGTCTGATGTGGACCAGGAGTTAACTCCATAGGGATCAGACATTCAAGTTCAGGGAGAGAAAAGGGAAAATTCACTAATTTGTACATTTATATCCCTTTCTCCTTGAAAAAAATTGAATTTGGTCATTTCAGATAATTAATTGTATAGACATGCAGATTATCATGCAGCTAGAGAATGACAAAGAAATGCACCAAATTGTATATTGAGACATGTGCAAGTAAAATACTGTGTGCTGTTTTGCTAAATAAATTAAACCTACTCTGTTGTGCAACTTGTACATGTGTACATGTACTGCGCACCAACATAGCTTGTACTTGCATTTGTTTCATACATGTACACTGTCTTGTACTTTACCATTGTCAACTGAAATTTCTTCTCTTTTTCTTGTAGGTTTCAAGAAACAGAGTACTCATAGGGGCAATTAATAACCCATGTGGCAAGATTTATTGTTGTATAAATAATTTTTATTTAATGAAGAGTGTCCTACCTTAATAATAATAATAATAATAATAATAATAATAATAATAATAATAATAATAATAATAATAATAATAATAAAACTTATATAGCGCCGATATCAATAAGACTATTTTCATCAGCGCTTAAAAACGTAAAACTAGAAACTATATAAAATTATAAAAAAGCTTTCTGAAATAAAAATGTCTTGAGTGTCTGTTTAAAAGATGCTACAGACGGGCTACTCCTGATCGCATAGGGCAGTAAATTCCATAGTTTAGGAGCAGCCACAGCAAAAGATCGATCTCCTAACATTGTTAAGGTCTTGAATTTCACAGTGTTAAGTAGCAGTCCATCACAGTTGGAGCGTAACTTGTATTTACATGGTTCTTTAAGATTAATAAGTTCCTTTAGATAAAAAGGCGCTAAGCCATTGATAGCCTTATACGTCAACAATAATATCTTAAAGTCAATTCGAAATTTAACCGGCAGCCAGTGCAGATTAAACAGCAGTGGACTTACATGGCAGTATTTAGATTCCTGGAAAATTAACCTAGCAGCAGCATTTTGGACTCTCTGCAGCTTATGAAGCTGATAGGTTGGCAGGCCATAGAGCAGGCTGTTGCAATAGTCCACGCGACTAGAGACAAATGCGTGAATGAGCGTCTCAGTGGACCGCCTTGAAAGATATTTCCTAATTCTTCTTATATTATATAAGTAATAAAAAGCATTGGAGCAAATATTATTCACATGAGAATTCATTGAGAGAGTCGAGTCTAACCATGACCCCAGATTCTTAACTACCCCCTTTGGTCTAATTACACTGTCTCCAATTAAAATATGATCAATGTTAACCTTGGCTAATTGTTGCTTGGTACCTATAATCGTAGTCAGTTACCTATAGTCAGTTGGAGCTTAATTAAAAAAGTGCTCTCAAAAACAAATCTAATGAGGCTACTTTGACCTGCCTTAGTAACAATTTCAGTGGTTGTTAAAGAGGTATAAGTACACCGTAACATACACTTTACTACAGATTTTGGTCAAATCATTGAAATATTTGACAAAGAACCTTTTCTCTAACATGAAATTGCTCTTAGAGCAATCAGAGGAAAATGTTAAGTGGTATCTTCACGGAAAAACAAAGTATAATCAATTTTTAACAATTTCTATAAAAATACCCATAAAGAACTTGAAAAAATCAATTACTAGCTAAATTTTTCAAGTTGCATCCATTTCCATCCTAGCCATCCACAGCCAAAGATAATTAATACTCGTTTCTGTGCGCTTGTGGGGTTATTGTTAACAAAACTGAACCATTATTTCAATGTTCCAATCGAAAAATAATAATAATAATAATTTGTATATGTTTTGGCTATTTCAAGTGACACTAAAAATACAGTAGGTGACTCACTGCCATTTAAAATAAAAATAATGTTATATACATGCAAGTTACATGACTGCAGTATACATTGCATGTCAGTTGTACAGTAAATTACTTTTATAGTAAGTGGTGAATTTTCAATCCCTTTTTGGCATTTTATGACAACACTTCTCTTTTCAAGGTGTTTTTAATGCCCCCCCCCCCCCCCACCACCTGAGTTATACATGTATTTATTTATTTATTTTATTTATTTATTTATATTTATATACATTACTTATACAGAAATTCCAGTTCAGCATAGCTGGCATGCAATCTGATAATTATGGTACATGAAAATGAAACTTTTTCTCTTGATCACTAGTCCCTGACTCAAATTCAATAAAAATGGCAGCAAAAAAAAAAAAAAAACAATCGAATTGAAACACAAACAAAACAAAATGATGTAGATTCATTTGTAACCTCAGATCAATCCAATTACACAACATGAAAGCGTTATACGTGTACGGGTAGATATTAGCATCAATTTGAAATTGTTAGATCCTCGGAGACCCAGGGGCAGTTAGGTGGGTAGCAGGGATTTTCGTTGGCGAAAGTTTTCTGTAAGAACTGGTACCGTTCTTACAGTAAACTTTCGCCCACGAAAATCCCTGCTACCCACCTAACTGCCCCTGGGTCTCCGAGGATGAAATTGTTATAGAATAGTTAATTGAAAATCTCTTTGAAATTTGCATTAAACCTTGAGATCCTTTCCTATTTGTTGTTGTTATCCTCCCTCCCCCCCCCCCCCCCCCGCCTTCTTGTCCGTTGCCTTAGATAGATATATATAGATAACCTTTATTTTAAAAGGATAAATATTAAAGCTAAAAAGCTTGTGGGGTCGTTTGTGCTAAAGGCAAAACATATACAAAACTACAAAAAGCTAGGCCTTTAGAATGCCTGTGACTGCCATTAGACTAAATTTCACACAGGTTGTGTGATGCAGGTTACAGTCTTCCGCCAATGCATCGAGAAACATACATGGCCGGACATTAAGCTGTTTTTAAAGATCTTCTGGAGAAAAAAAAATATTTTCCACAAATTAAAATGCTTGGCAGCTGGCTTGGTAATTTGGGAGGAATGACTGATGTTTCTCGTTGTACTTATACCCGCCAAGATTAGCCGTGTGCGACAAATGCAGACTGAAGACTTGCAGACCTGCAGGCATGCAGACTTGCAGACTCAAGATACTGGCCTTTCCCAATTCATTTTAAAAATAACATTGTGCAACCTCCGCCATTCCACATCATGCGCTGTCCGCTTGGTACGCTTTAAGGACTGCTGTAAGGATACTTCCTACTCTCACGGTTGTCCCGTTCAGGAATAAAATTCGAACGTGCGCCGGTTTTGAGAAAACGTTGTCGGTCTGTATTAAATGAGCAATTGTAATTAAACCGATTGTGACATTCACATGATAAATCCATGTCTATATATTGAAACAATGACATAATATTTGTAAGTATGTACACCCATCACGGGTAAACTCGCCAACGACCGAGGCCTGTCGGATTGAATTTATCGGGTATCGAATGCATTTGCCGCACACCGCAAGATTAGCTAATGCTATACGCAGGTTGTGTAAATTGTCGTTGTATATTTGTTGGAAATAATAATAAACTCAACTCATTCTTCAATAAACTCAACCCTTAAGTAGTGCAAAAACAACTTTTGTTACATTTTTCATTGGACGGAGAATTTTACGTGGACAGGCGGGGCCATCTCAGTGCGTCAAATTAACACTCAATCGACCGGTCAGAATATCGCTGAAGGTTGGTGGTTTGAGGAGAGGTTGGTCTCTGCATTACTGTGTTGTTTTCTTAGACACGAAACTTTGCTAAACATTGTCTTTCGAACTTCATCCAAAGTGTATAAATGGGTACTAGCAGCATACTGCTAGGGGTAACCCTGCAATGGACCAACATCCACGGTTGAATAGCAATACTCCTTCGACTGTAGTTTATGTTACTTCATGCCGCAGAAACTTGGTGAACGTTACTTTCCGCGGCAGGTCTATTCCGGGGGTGAGGGGTGGGGGGTGAGGGGTAGGGGGTGGGGGGTGAGGGGTGGGGGGTGAGGGGTAGGGGGTGGGGGTGAGGGGTGAGGGGTGAGGGGTGAGGGGTGAGGGGTGAGGGGTGAGGGGTGAGGGGTGAGGGGTGAGGGGTGAGCCAATTGTTCGAAACGAATTCTAGTCTGAAATGTCAGCCGTCTCTTCTCCCTAACCCACAGGGGGTTATGGGGAGGAGACAGCTGACATTTCAGACTATAACAATTCAAGATTCAAGACTGTAGTTTCTTTCCCCTATTTTACTGAGATCTGAGACGCATCTAATACCCGACATTCACTAATGGAGTGTATTGTAACGTGGTACATGTGACACTGATAATTTTCCTGAGAACTATAATTTTTACATTGTGGCTAATTTATTTGAATTTAATCAGTGATTTAATTCACACACTATCTTAGGTGCTAAAACAAAATGGGTTCCATAGCAGCCCAGAAACCCCTTTCCCTTTGTCATACTGTCTCCATATGTGACCCTCCACGCGAAAAGAGGGCTTATGGATTTCACTCCAAATAGTGAATTTTTTTCACGGTCACGGCGCGTGTATTTGAAACTTCACACTGTGAGGTGGAAATTTCACGCCGTGTTCACGCTATTCCGAAACGTTTTCACTCTGGGAGTGAATCTGAAGACTGGGAAATAAATTCACGCCGCCCGGTCACGCCGTGAAAGTAAAATTATAAAGGAGTGAAATATTTCACGCCGTGAATGTAAACCTCGCCGTGAAACTTTTCAATGGCGTCAGAGTGAAAAATAATGAAAATAATTTACTAGGATCCGGTTACGTATCGCGGCGAGTTTAATAAACAAAATGCCCCAGTAAACATACTTCTGAAGTATTATAAAGCTTAATCCATTATTTACGCCAAAATTTCACAAATAAAACACAATATCCTTAATAACAGTGTTTTGCTTTTGTTCAGCCAGGTCAACTTTCAAGTCAACTTAAGAACGTGTTTTGTGATCATTTGCATGAAATCAACATCTTGTGATAATGTTGTCAACAGCCTGTCAAAGTTCATTATTCCATTGGTTGGTTTATCGGTAGCCTGAGAAATGAGGCGCCTCTTATCGCGCTTTAGTATGAATTGAGACGCGGTTGTTGGCAGACGTAGTATCTCAGAACTATAAACCTGTGATCAGGCTCTCAGTCTTGGTATTTTAAAAACCATTCCTGCAAAAATTTAGCGAGCGACCGCGTAAAAATAAATAAGAGTACTGCTAAAATTGGGCCTTATCACAGGTTTAATGGGGAAACCGACTGAACTTCTGTCAAGGGACATTTAAACTCACCCCAGTTAAACTCACCCCCCATCCCCACCCCTCACCCCCCCTCACCCCTCACCCGTCACCCCTCACCCCCACCCCTCACCCCTCACCCCCCACCCCTCACCCCTCACCCCTCACCCCTCACCCCCCACCCCTCACCCCTCACCCCTCACCCCCCACCCCTCACCCCCGGAATAGACCTGCCGTACTTTCCGGCCATGCGGAACACTTAAGCTCGAGTGTGATTTTACCAAGTGGGTAATACTCCAAGTTGCTTGTTTTTCAGAAGCTAAAAATATAAGTTAAGCCCAAGCCATATGGACCTCCATTTCGTTCCATAAAGTAACTATGCCCCCTCTCCCCAACCTTCCAATACTAACAGTATTTTTTCTAGCACCCTGATTCTTTGGAAATAGGCCTTATCACGGTTTTCGACGCCATTTTTGACGAGTTGGCAAACACTAACGTCTTGAAATAAACCGATGTCAAATAATTTTCATAAAACATCGCTTCTAAAAAATTCATGAATTGGAAACTTTAGGCACTGTGCAAAGGATTTTACAGAAAATAACTGAGGAATGTAACTGGTGCTAGAAAGCTTCTATTTGCGTTTTGACATTTCCATACATTTGTCTGTATAGCGAACCAGCCGTGAACTTTTACTAAAAATAGTTCGCAGGAAAAAAAAAACAGGGGAATATATGGAAAGTTTAAAACACGGCTGGACGCTTTCTGGCACAGCTAAATCCCTCCAATTTGTATTCTTAAAATCCTTTCCCTAGTGCCAAAAGTTTCCAATTCATGAATTTTTCAGAAGCGATGCTTTATGAAAATTATTTGACATCGGATTTCCATACAAACACTGTTCTTTCAAGACGTGTTTGCCTACTTGTTGAATTGGCGTCGAAAACCGTGATAAGGCCTAATCCAATAGGCCTTATCACGGTTTTCGACGCCATTTTGACGAGTAGGCAAACAGGCGTGAAATAACAGTATCCGACGTCAAATAATTTTCCAAAAACATCGCTTCTGAAAAATTCATCAATTGGAAACTTTTGGCACCAGGAAAAGGATTTTAAGAAAAAAAATTGGAGGGATGTAGCTGTGCCAGAAAGCGTCAAGTCGTGTTTTGAATTTTCCATACATTTGTCTGTAAAGCGAACCAGCCGTGAACTGCTCTAAAAATAGCTTGCGGGAAAAAAAATACAGGGAAATGTATGGAAAGTTCATAACACGACTGCACGCTTTCTGGCACAGCTACATCCCTCAATTTTTTTTCTTAAAATCCTTTTCCTAGTGCCAAAAGTTTCCAATTCATGAATTTTCCAGAAGTGATGTTTTATGAAAATTATTTGACATCGGATTTCCATACAAACACTGTTATTTCACGCCTGTTTGCCTACTCGTCAAAACCGTGATAAGGCCTATTTAGCTTCCGCATCCCCTCCCTGACTGGCTTTTTTACATTTATTCGTTTTTTTTCTCCTATCGTACGTGTTTTTTCTCTCAAAATTTTGCAAAATTAACGTTGAAATTAGCACTTTGCACGCTAGCTCCTGAAGATATGAAAGCATTCCAAAAGTTTTAAGTCCATTCCGATATAATTTTTACACAAAGCTCTGTGGCCATTCCTTCACGTGGAGGCTCGGCTGCTTAGACTGTTGTGAAGTTTATATTTTGGCCAGACTGTGCTTGTTTCTTTCGAGCATTTGTATGCTTGTCTGCAGCGATCAACAGGTATTTCGTTCTGTTTCTCACTAACACTACTAGATAGGTCCTAAATACACTAATCTGAGCTGTGCATATGAAATTCCAAGAAGAATTTCTGTCTGATTTCGACTGTCTTTTCCTGGCCATTAACTCCTTCTCGTATAGACGTTTTTGATATACCGAGAAAGGGCCGACGTTTTTACTGACTTTTGTCGCACGTAAGCATTTTTTAAAATGACTTCATAAAAGTAGACTTGTACAACACAACTATAAGCCAAATCATGCTCGGGTCAGTCACTTCTCTCGTAAACAGGCAAGAAAGACCCCAGTATCCGAAGTAGTAATCGGAACTAGTAATCAACTTACACTGTAGGTTCGACTCGTTCGACTCCAGATAGGAGCACTCGGATTTTTTGCCGAGTATGCCAGCTGTGTAATTTACTGATTAATACATCATTCTCATTTATTTGCAGGCTTTACGTATTCCATCACATTATTTCCATCGCACATACGCCGCACATATGCCACACATATGCAGTATGCAGGACGTTTGTCCCATCAATGGCCTTAGCTCCCACGAGTCCCCTGTAGCTCAGTGGTAGAGCATCCGAACTAGTAATCGGAAGGTCTTAGGTTGGACTCCTGATAGGAGAACTCGGATTTTTTTTCCGAGTTTGCCTGTGTCATTTACTGATTAATGCATCATTCTCATTTCTTCTTATCATTGGGAGTGTTTTCATGTATTAAAGCTTGCGTGTAATATATGACCTCTTTAATGACGTTGTGCATGTAATTTGAAAGTCACAAAACCATTGTGTGATAGTTATAGCAGTTCTCCTTTTAAAAGTGGAAAATTCCGTTTTAAATTGGAAGTTGAGAACTCTGCCATATTTTGTGGAACATATCACTTCTCATCCAATCAGAAAACAAGTCTTTTAATTGTGCTTGTTTGTGCGGGACTATCCCGCATCCAAACAAATCTCAAGGTCACGATATCCCGCATATCAGCCAATGGGAGGAACTATCGTTGTACGTATCACTCCACACCAATAAGTACTTTACGGATATCAAGATAATGAAAAAAAGTTTGGCGCCAATTTCTTCGACTATAAAAACTGAACTGTTCGCTTCCATGTTCAGCGAGAGGGAATGGAAAATCAACTCCAGCGAGGAGAAGCATGCTCCCACGGCATGTGTTATTCTTTTCACTTCCAAATCTACCTGACGCCTTGTAGTGCATGTGTTATTCTTTTCACTTCCAAATCTACCTGACGCCTTGTAGTCTAGCTGGTTAGTGTTGTGTAGCGTCTTTTAAATCCCCCCCCCCCCCACCCCCGGTGAGGGTAAAAGACGGAATGAGTTTGCGGAATGGAAGGTGGAAAGACGTGCGGAATGGCATAATTATGCAAAATACGAGTTGCGGAATGACATAATTATGCGAGATACGATTTATGCATAATGACTCACAGAAATACATTAAACTGAAAAAGCGCGCCTTTTTTTGGGCGCCAATTTGCAAATACACCCTTTTTGTAACCATTTCAACCGAAGAATGCATCACAAAAACCCAAACAATGGTATCTTCGAATTCAAACTTTTTTCCTTCGATTCTCATCGCATAGCCGTTGATGCAACATAGCAGCTCGTGGACTCTTATCGTTCACGAGTGAACACAAGATTTGTAACACATTTGCATTAAAGAGGTTTGTTTATTTACGTAACCTGGTTTCCATTCCACACGAGTCGTCCGCCATTGCGGGAGATGTATACAACTCAATCGAAGGCTGGTTAAACTTGACATGTTTCAAGCTTTCACAGCGCCTCGCGGGAAAAAGCCGTGAGTAAAGAACCGCCTCTGTTTATTATTGAAACGATTTATGTCACTTGTCGAGGATTTATCTGGTTATGACGAATGTGTTGTGGTTCGGTAATTATATATGCTCATTTCCGTTGTTTTACGTTTTATATTAATCAATTTATCATCCACAGCCAAACACACACACACGCAAAAAATAAATAAATAAATGAAAACGAAAATAAAAATTTAACCGCAATCTATACCGCAGAACTCTTTCCCCGTATTTTGACGTGTAGATTTCGGTTTTTTATTTTCGAAGGAAGGGTCTTGACGTAACAAATTTTCAACTCAAACATTTTATAAGAAACTATATCTAAATATAAGCAATTCGGAAAAGATTTCCGCACAGCCCCATACATTATTTATCCATGCACAACTGTCACACTAACCCACTTCCAAAAACGACGACCGTGAAAACAAAGTGTGAGTCGCAAAATGTATAGATAATTATGCATGGGGCTGTGCAGATATCTTGACGCAACTCGTACTAAAAATACTGTAAGAGACTAATGTCACTTGAAGCCTGGTAATTAATACCATACCGTAATTCTTATCTACTTTCTTTTCTTTTTCCTTTTTTTTTATTTTAAAGAATCGATATAACCTTGTATTGTACTAGTTATCCCATACCATGAAATCACGGTTTTAAGTCCCCCTCCCCTGGTAATAAATCGCCTCGATTTTTGGGCCATCTATTTGTAAACGAAAATTTTATTCCGTGATAAGCCCCTACCACTCTTCCACTGATAGGCCCATCTTTGATCTTTATATAAACACGTAACACCCCTTCCCCCCTTGCCCCTAAAAAAGCCGTTGACATTTCCTTTTTACGTATCCCCACCCGTAACCGGAATTTTACGGTATTATGGTCTGTGCCTCATTACAAGAGCCTGCGAAGTTTTCCTAGAGTAAACCTATTGTTGACTTTTTTGGTTTTCCTTGTTTTATCTGATTGGTGAGTATCACAGGTCTCGCAGAGGTAAACCCATAAATGGTTGGATTGCTCAGTAGCTCAACAACAGTAACTCAAGTAGCTCTACAAACATGTAATGTAACCACACTTACACCTCAGGGGAAGGGGGGACTCTTACATAAAACTGAAGGGACAAGCCGTCAAAAATGTTGAACAGAATGTTCTAAATTGTACCAGACTCTCTTGGCATAGGTGTGGCCCCAATGTAGTTTCTTTAAGGGTTACCAAAACAAAATATTGAAATAATCAAGCAGTTTCCTCATTGCACAGAACAAAAAAGCTTTCCTTTGAGGTTTTGAAAGCAGAGATTCTGATTTCCACCGCAATGGTACAAAACTGCACATTTTCAACCCCTGTCAGGGACAAGCATTTTTACATTGCCCTAAAATTGACCTCCTATTTCCCCTTGGGGTGTAGAGCAATAATAACTAACTATTCACATGGAGTTAACGTTTGGCAACAACAACAACAACAACAACAACAACAAGCAAGAGAGGATCAGAAGTATGAATTCTCCATACATGTTCCAATACATACCCAGCTGTTCACTATTTATGACTCTTTTAGGTCAACCATACAACCAGAGTTTTTTTGTTTTTTGTTTACGTACACATAATTTTTTTAAAAATTAATTTTTATGATTCTTGATAACTGACCTAAAAATAAACCAAGGGGAATCGTCATCATTCCAATAAGTCATGTAAGACCATTAGAGGATTAAGCCCACACATATACTTGATCCTCTCTTATGACAACCAAAACTATATCCACCATAACTTTAGCTGGTAATTCTAGTTGTCATAGCAGTTCCCATGTCCACATATATAACGCTTGTAATATGAAAACTCTACAAACAGTATCTTCATTTAACATAAAGTTTGAAGATACTTAAGCATAATATAAACAAGGCTGTTTTCACGCCAAAAAATGAGTTGTTCATTACATAATTAGTTATGTAAGGTAATTTGAAAACAACTCAACAAACTTATCGTTTTCAAAGTGATGTTGTAATGTTCTTGCTTACAGTTTGTAAAATGTCAAAAAAAAAAATGATTTAATGTGGAACCTTGCCAGTATACAACAAAGATGCATTATCATTTAATTAGGCCAAAATTTAAAAGCAAATTCTAAAAACTGATCAATTTTAGTTTTTATTTGTCTGAGACAGTACAAGTATCAGACAAAATGGTCAGTAAAAGAAGAAGAAAAAAAAGCCGAAAAACCAGTATATAATACTAACATATTCTTTAAGGCTTTGCCCCACTATAAGCTAGCATAATGTTGAAACACCTACTTAGATACCCACTTCAAAGATCAGAATAATGTTTGGGGTAACATGTTTTATACTTTGGAAATAAAATACAATGTGACTGGATTGTTCAGCCATTGTGATGGATAATAGTTGTTACAGTGGTGAAGAAGCTTTCTCCATCTTAGGAATATTTTGGGATGTTATCAGTATGATTTATTTGCAAGTTCTTCTAACTGTAAAGTATACACGCTGAAGGTGATTCCATCACTGATAAGTCAGAGGGACATGCACTATTCATGGTTAAAAATGGGCATGGGTGTTATTTCAACACGTTGCAACAGTTATTGCAGTTCCCCTCCCCCTACCCCTCTCTTCTCCAAAGTGGACTGAATTTCATGTTTCCTCTCTAAAACCGAGATTTTATGGTTTTGGATAACCAGTACAATACAAGAAAGTAGGCTTCAAGTGACATTAGTCTCTTACAGTATTTTTAGTACGAGTTGCGTCAAGATATCTGCACAGCCCCATGCATAATTATCTATACATTTGGCACACACTTTGTTTTCACGCTCGTCGTTTTTGGAAGTGGGTTAGTGTGACAGTTGTGCATGGATAAATAATGTATGGGGCTGTGCGGAAATCTTTCCCGAATTGCTTAGATATTGTTTCTAATAAAATCTTGGAGTTGAAAATTTTATTTGTTTCATCAAGATCCTTCCTTCCAAAATAAAAAACCGAAATCTACACGTCAAAATACGGGGAAAGCGTTCTGCGGTATAGCTTGCGGTTAAATTTTTATTTTCGTTTTTATTTATTTATTTATTTATTTATTTATTTTTTTGCGTGTGTGTGTGTTTGGATGTGGATGATAAATTGATTAATATAAAACGTAAAACAACGAAAATGAGCATGACCGAACCACAGCACATTCGTAATCCTCGACAAGTGACATAAATCGTTTCAATAATAAACAGAGGCGGTTCTTTACTCACGTCTTTTTCCTGCGAGGCGCTGTGAAAGCTTGAAACATGTCAAGTTTAACCAGCCTTCGATTGAGTTGTATACATCTCCCGTAATGGCGGACGACTCGTGTGGAATGGAAACCAGGTTACGTAAATAAACAAACCTCTTTAATGCAAATGTGTTACAAATCCTGTGTTCACTCGCGAACGATAAAAGTCCACGAGCTGCTATGTTGCATCAACGGCTATGCGATGAGAATCGAAGGAAAAAAGTTTGAATTCGAAGATACCATCGTTTGGGTTTTTGTGATGCATTCTTCGGTTGAATGGTTACAAAAAGGCTGTATTTGCAAATTGGCGCCCAAAAAAGGCGCGCTTTTTCAGTTTAATGTATTTCTGTGAGTTATTATGCATAAATCGTATCTCGCATAATTATGTCATTCCGCAATTGTTATTTTGCATAATTATGCCATTCCGCACGTCTTTCCACATTCCATTCCGCAAACTCATTCCGCCATTTACCCTCACCGCCCCACCCCCCAATAAGATGACTGAAGAAGAAGGAAATCCTGACCCCAAAATATTACAGCATGTAAGTCGTTTCACTGCGATTTGTAATCGATTACTCGCCATTGCCGGATTTTTTATCGGCGACATATTTCGACAAATATTTGCTTCCCTTTCACGTCACAACAAAGTTCTAGCTTTCCTATCCTGTTTGAGGTCACTCTCAGCAGTCTTTGTTCAATTTTTTATTGGGCAGTTTTCCTTTCCTGCGAAAATTTGCCTGTGTTTGTCCGCTACTCGCAAAAACAGTTTGCAAAACTTTGTTGACCAGTCGCTGTGGCTGGACTCTAGACTCTGATCACGTGCGCTGGTCACACCACTCGATGACGTCAATCGTGCGTCTACACTCTAATCACACACTCCTCTAGACCAATGAAAACGCGAGTTTTACACAGTTCATTGTATAAAAACAAATAGAAGAAGAACACTTCGAACAGCTCTTTTTAAACTATTGCAGGAGGAAGATAACTTGGGAGCACAGCCTGCCCTACCTTCAGAGCAAATGGAGACAGAATCGAATGTAAAATTCATCCTTTTCAAGATTGAACCTAGACAATTCCACACGTGAGTATTTAAGAGGTACTATGCGTAAAAACAATAGAAAGATATGTATGATAACTGTTCAAAAACAGCTATTTCGTTCAGTTGCAGAGTGAGGAAAAAAAGGACGGGGGCTCGTTCAAAGCGGAAAACGAGAAAACGTCTGAAACGGAAAAAAACTGTAAGTTTTTTCGCTTTATTTAGTACTTACAATGTTACAGCACGACTATTTGAAGCTGTAAATGTTCCGCGCTAACATTATCGTATCATTTTGAAAGGTATATAGTGCCTTGCTTTACACAAAATTCCGGTTGTTTGCGATCATTTACTCCTACTGCGATATTACAAATACTCAAGGTTACATTTGCTCACGTTTAAACAGTTATGATTTGCTTAGTTGAAGCCCAAGACTGAGTTAAAAACAATAAAAACGTGTTATGATCTCTTAATTCATTTCCGCTGTTTTCTTTTCTTTCTTTGTTGGTTTCAAAGTTCTCAGGAGTGGGTCGCTGTTAGTTATGGAAGAGATCTGAAGTATTTTGGTCGCTTGATGAGAGAGGATAAAACCACAATGCTGTTGCAATTTCTAGAGCGACGGGTTGATGGCTTTTATGAGTTGAAGCAAAGGGAATAAGAGAATGTAGAAAAAAATATTGTATTTATGTCGAATGTAATTGTAAACTGGAAAGGGGTTGGTCGATTTGAGATTCCCCAAGAAAAAGAATTAAGGATAAGGCATGCAGAATATTGGAAGAATATACGTTTGGGAGAAAAGGTAAAAGAATAATAATTTTGCTTTGATCTCTTAGCTCCTACAATTATTATTATTATTATTATTATTATTATTATTATTATTATTATTATTATTATTATTATTATTATTATTATTATTAAGTTGATAAGTATTACTATGCAAGATTTCAAGTGATATGCCTCAGTTGTCTCTTATCAGCTCAGTTCGTTGCTCAATTCTGAATAAAACAGACGATCTAAAGGAACCCAGATAGTAAAATAGAAAACTTCACAAAGTAAAAGATACATTTAGTGGTCATTTACCCTCAGTAACATAACATCTTTGACATATCCTTTAATCCTTTAACCCTAATATCAAAGAACAAATTCTCCTATAATGTCCCCATAGTTTTCTTGATAAAAGTACTGGGGAGATGTTATTAAAATATCAAGAAAATTACTTTTAAGTGATCATATCCTTAATTCCCATGAACTCAGGAGTTGAATAAGCATTGCTATTACAAGGAGAAATTGGATGCTGATATCTGTCAAGGGGTATAATGGCTAAACAGGACACCTTTCCCGGTAGGACAAATAATGAACAGATCGACTATACGAAAGCGTGAGGAATTAAATGGCTTTCTATGAATTGTACCTGTTTTTGTAGATGAAAGTTCAGCAATGTTTAATGGGTTTAATGAATGCTAGACAAGAGAACCTGTATAGAAGTCAATGCTTTAACAGCGCACTATGCATTCTCTAGGTGGAAACATTTTGGAATATAGAACGGCACCCAGACTTTTCGGAAGTAGTGTGCGAAGTGGGTGGGCAAAAGATTTTGCTTGGTGATTTAAAAACGCTACGGCCGACAATGTCCAGCAGGGAACAGGAAGTGATGAGGACATTTTCGTCAAAGTTCATTGGAGTAGGCTGGCTCAATGGTACGACTTTCAGTTACTTCCCATTCGAAGTAAGTGCAGAAGTTATGAGAACTATAGTTTCCAAAAATGATTGCAGTGGTCAAATCAGCCAGCGCACCAAACTCGCTGCGATTATCATAGTTATTTACTATGCCCAGGTGATATTAAAAATAAAATGTTATTGTTGATTGATTTCAACAAATAGATAATAAATGCAAGCTTGAAACTAGTGGAGACGTCTAGCAGGAAGAAGGTATGTACTGAAAGTCATATTACTAACTATTAAAAACTGGATCATTGTATAATGCAATTCCAGGGATTTGAACCATTTTGCCACGCATGAGAAGCAGCGCCCGTTTAATTGAATTCTGGTTGTTCTTATAAAGCGAAATCAGCAAGATCTAGCAATATTTCTGGATTGATTTTAATACGACAATTATTTCAATGGCAATGTTATTATATCTGAATTTGAGTCAAAAGAGGATTCGATTCAAGTAAGATTTGTTTTCAATTACTGATTTTACTCCTAGATGTAGTGCCAAAGTCTATTTTATAAAAAGCTTAGTTGTGCATAATATTAATTTAAATGCAAGATGTTGTACTAGTCAGCGTTTGACAGAATGAGAATTAAATTGATTTTGTTAGTATTTCATAGGACAAATTATCACTCCAAAATGTTCCCACACCCAGATTTTTGTAAAACGTTTGCAGCAGTTAGATAATAACTAACGCACATAAGAAAGGCAAAAAGTTGGGGTACTACCAAGGCCGTGGTGGTGGCTACATGTTAGCTGGCCTTCATTTGCAGGTTTCATTAAAAGTGAGTCCATCTAGCTCACAGCCCATGGCCCACTTCTTGGCCTGTGGCTCATCAACCCTCAGGCCAGACCACAGCCCTTGACCTGGTGGCCTGCAGTCTGTTGGCCACTTCTCAGCCCTTAGGTTAGTCTTAAGATTAATCTTAGGGTTAGAAGTGGGCTGTGACCTGGGGTGTTAGGTTCAGGGGCCACTGGGTGGCAGACTGAGAATTTTGTCTAGGACCCTGTACTGCTAGGCCATACTGGCCCGATTTTATCAAAAACACATTTCCATATAAAAAATGTACTTTACCATTTAAAAATGTACTTGATAAACAGGAAACATCAGTTTCTGAATCAACCAATAAGAATCAAATTATACTCAATATGATATCTTAAGAAACTAAGTCCGCTTGTTTTCTGCAAGGTCTTTTGAGAACTAAACCTTAGCCTCTAAGCCAATCGGATCGGCATCCAATGAGGAGCTGATATGACTTATTTCCTAAGCAATGTAATAAGGACGAGGATAAACGGAAGTTAGAAGAAGAAATATCGGGGATAGTTGATAGAAAGGAAGAGTAACGGAAATATTATGAAAAGGTAAACATGTCAAATTGGGTGTACTTCTTTACAATTACCCTGCGGCTGAAAACTTCACGGTCCACAATTAACTGTTGTTTTCTGCTCTTCTGTTGTAGAACATAGACACGCTTAAAGAAAAAGTAGCCCAAATAGAAGGACAAATGCTTATGGCAACCTCAGGAGTTGATAGTGTGAGTACAAACTTTTTTTTCTTTATTACGTAAGTTTGCGTAATAATGGGATAACTGTTTTGCGGTTGGTTCAAGAGATGCACTAGATCAAATTAACAGATAGCACTAATGAGACAAAAATGTGTTCACCTACAGGTGGAGGAGCCGGCCAGGGATGTGGAAAAAGCGAGATTCACTGAACCACGTAAACAACATCTGAAGGTAGAGACATGAGACCAAGAAACATTTTTTCCTCGACTCCCGGTTTTTTTGTTTTTCATTGCTTATTATATTTTATTTCTTTTATAGGCTGAAAAGGCGGGCTCTCGCTTGTTAGAAAAACGCAAGCACGAAAACATAACCAGAACGGTTGAGGTGAATGAGTTACTAGTTTGAGCATTGTTAGCATTAATGTCCTTGCCCGCTCACACTTCTCATTCTGTTTTCTTTGTCACGAAGGTGAAGTCCAAAAAGTTTGCTAGAGGATGTCAGTTGTTGCCCAGAAGGTTCCACCAAGGTAAATTCCTGTACAGGGTATTTCCTATCTATATTGACTACTTACAGACCATAGGTAGAAGAACCTAAAATATCGTGACTGAACTTAAGCTGACCGCTTTTCTTAATTTAACAAGTAGTCTGTCATGTTTCTGAAAAGTTCTTTAAGGTTTGCGTTTCTTTACGAATCCATTCAATGAATATGGGTTCTCTTATTTCACCTCTAAATTGCCGTTCCTTTTCTACGTTCCTACTTTTGATGGTGACCACGTAAGAAGGTGAAATCCCTGTAGTACAGCACATGGGAGCTGTCCTTTTTCGGAGTTTACAGCAATTTATTATCTTTTTCTGTTAGTCATTTTCTTGGCAAGACGAGGCGTTTGACGTTATAAAGTTTTTTGATAAAAGCAAGGATACAGCAAATAAATTTTTTAAGCCTTAAGTAACATTTTTATCAAAAGAATCGCCTGATTGTAAGAAAAAAGAAGACGATAACGGTGAAAGCACTGTCAACATGTTTTTGTCACGAACATAATCCCGTATCAGGTTGGAAAATAACTCCAGTTGCGAAATAATTACTGAGCTGAGATAACAAACGAAGCAGCAACGAGGAATCCATTTCCGAGAGAAATACTTTCGCTCATTTATTTTCGAATGGAATGACTTGAGCGAAATATAACATAGTTGCATTAATTTGACAACCTGATGAACGATGGATTTCGACTGATGAGGAATAAACAAATGCCGCTTGTGTTGTAAAGTATTTTCATCTTCTTGTAACCATCGTCGGGGTTTAATTACGCTGATTTTTATCAATGAACAATAAATGCACCGGAGATAAAACAAAAGCGCTTGTAACAAGTTTAATTGTCTGCATAGTTGTTTGCTGACAGACAAAGCACGGGTGATGCTAAATTTGGCAATTACGTTTTGGCGCGCGACATGGATTACACACATGATCTGATTGGTTAGTACAGCAACTTAGTTTCTTAATTAAGATATCATATTGAGTATATGTGGATTCTTATTGGTTGATTCAGAAACTAATGTTTCCTATTTATCAAGTACAGGTTTAAATGGTAAAGTACATTTTTATATGGAAACGTGTTCAAAGCTCTTTATTCAATATTATAGAAAGTACAGTATTAGTGACAAAGTTTTTTTTCTGTTTCCAAGGTTTTACTAGCAAGCCACTACATTCCTTTCTATGTTGGACTGAAATTTCCACAATTTAAAGGACAGGTACTGTACATCATTGTTTTAATAATTATTACCGTACATGTTATTTCAATTGCTAGTCTAAATGTCAATTATTTTCCTGTAGTACAATAATTTATTGTGGGCTAGCTGTCAATACTGTCTACAGTAGGTTTACTGTTATCAGAGTCATCCCAGACCTTTTGGTCATTATCCTTGACCAGGAAATTGTAACCAAGAAAAACCTCTGTCAGCAGGTTCATTAATAGTAATAGTAATACTGCAATAGCTACTCCTAGTTGCTTACTGCACTTGCTTTTATTACATTGATTACAAAAATTAGTAGTAGAGCTACGTGTATGAAGGTGTGCGGCATCATTTGCCCAAGTGCACATTTATCAATCAATCAATCAATCAATCAGTCAGTCAGTCAATCAATCAATGAGTCAGTCAGTCAATCAATCAATCAATCAATCAATCAATCAATCAATCAATCAGTCAATCAATCAATCAATCAGTCAATCAATCAATCAATCAGTCAGTCAGTGAGTCAGTCAGTCAGTCAGTCAATCAATCAATCAATCAATCAATATTATTGATTGTAGCTCAACTTTTGACACCAACAAATTAGTCAACAATCAATCAAGGAAGAGATCAATATTGAATTTATCAGTCAATCAAATAACCAATCACTGACTCAGTCAACAAATCAATCAATCCAATTGATTATCAAACTGAGATAACAGTTCAGGTGTTATGCCATTTTAAGGAGACCAAAAACTTGCAAGAAAGAATGAAGCGGAGAGCTACTGTGAAATGTTACATTAGCTAGTCAAGCAGTTACCAGTACATGAATACTGCATAACTGCATGTGCTGTAGGCTCCTATGAGGCAACAATGGGATCTGGGTTTAATGTCCAGTTTTACAGTGTAGTGTCTTTGTTGATACTCCAGAGTAAATTGGCCGGTCTAAAACTAAGTGACTAACTTGACTTATTTCCTTGACCCCAAGGGGGGAATTATGGGCCAGAAATTATTCTTCGCCATGCCACTTGGTCACGTGCAACCACTGCCGTTTCACTCCATAACGCAAAACCCAAGGCTTTCCTTTCTTTCTCTGTGGTTCTGCGCCAGGTCTCTCTCAGTCTACCATGACTTCTTTTTCCCTCCGGAGCCCAGGTTAATGCCTTCTTGAGGTGTTGATTGGCATCCATTCTCAGAATGTGGCCTGAATGAACCTCTAGCGTTGCTGGTAGATTTGCTCACTGATTGTGCTGATGTTAGCCCGGCTACAGATCTCTTCTTTGGATACTTTCATAAGCCAATAGTTCTTCTCAAATTCTTATGTAGGAATACATCCAACTTGGTGGGGTCGTTCTTAGTCACACACCACGTTTCACACCCGCATAGTAGAACAGCTATAACGTTAAAACACTCAAATACTTTTTAAAATGGTTTCTTCTTTCGCCTCTTTTCTTTTAGTCTTGGTATGATGGTGGCTCCACTGACAACCTACCTAATCCCCCTGGGGGATTTACCACTGATTCGAGTGTCTCCGTTCAGCGGGAATAGCGAAATCTGCCCGCGGGATAAATCCCGAGTCTTGTCTGAAATGCATTGGAGGAATATGCATGCGTTTGTCAACAAGGAAAACATACGGAGAGCAGCGAACATTTTGTACCAACCCAGAAAGCGGCTTCGTGGGGAAATATATGCGGATGGCTACAGAGATGCTCTACAGTACATCAACAATAACCAACTGAATAAGAGAATTGTTGGTTTCACACTTTACCGTAGACTGTTCACAGTCCCCTATTTTTCCGTGGGATTTTCGAGACTCGTACGCTTCGATCGAACTCCCACCATCTTCGTTTGTAACGGCGAGCATCGATGGCTTCTGATGCTCTCCATGGGTTGATCGAAGGCCCCTGACAACAAACCTGAGAATTTTAATGTCATGCTTGCCGTCCCCACTACCGACACCAAGCACACAAAAGGATTTCGGCATTTCGAGTCTTGGGACATATGGGCTGCGGCGTTGATACAACAGTTCCAAATTACTTCTTGCAAGGTAGCTTTTTTGATGAATGTTTGAAAAGCATAACAGTAAGCTTCGTGCGAGAAAGATAGAGAACGGAGGGTCACTGAAAGCTGTTGGCAACGCAGTCAACGCTAACTACAATACAGGAATGCATGAAGGACTAAATACAGGAATAGCTCTGATCTGTAATTGGAAGATAAATATAGTAATTTGTTAATAAGTTAAAACTTGACTGAGCTTGTTGAAATGGGATTGACAGACCTACGCGACTCCCACTGTATGTCCGTCGTATTGATAAAGCCTTTACAGTTTCGCTTTTATAACTGATGTCTTTAAGCGATTTTCCTTTTCGATAAGAGATTTTTCCCTCTTGATCAAAATGTGATGAGATCAGTTTCACGTGATTTCTCTCCTGCGACACAGTCTAGTGAGTTTACGCATGCTCAAATATTTAAAAATTAAGTGGACTAGACTGCTAAAATGAGGAAATGGGAAGCGACCATTAAGTAATTATAAGAACTAACGACAACTGTTTGCGAATTAAGCTGATTGGTTAGGTCAAATAAACCAAAGTCTTCTACAAATCCACCAATCAACCAATCAATCAATCAATTAATTAATCAAACAATCAATCAACCGCTCAATCAATTACTAAATAATTCAAAGCTCCTATGAGCCTTAAACTGTTTAATTAAAGTAAACTTACAATAAATCTGAGCGTGTCCCTGATATATTTTACTTTAAATTTCGTTATATTTAATTATTTTCCCAGCAAATGGCCAACACGCAGCCATGACTTCGCTGGCTAATAGTCGTCAGCACCATTTCTAACGTACAAACTTATAGACTATGATAATGCTAATAACGAATCTTAGGGTCTTTATTTAATTCTTCTTAGTGAAAATGATCGCCCAAATAAAATTCATGGGAAACGACCTGGCGTGTCAGGAATTCCTGCAGCCAGCTTCCCGTCTGCGAGGATTGGACGAGACTTACTAGTAATATCCACTTCATAGCAAACGTTAGGTAGCTCTTTATACTTTCACTTGTTATGCTCAGCAATGACAACCTAATTACTTTTCCAGTATATAAATGGAAATTAGAGCCTAATTCAAACTATCCTTAAATTTTTGTCATTGCAGTGCAAAGTAGCTAAGAACAGCAATCAAAACAAAAACAAAATAAATCATTCGTGGACAGTAAAGTATCCTGCGTTATCTTCCATCTGAACAAATATTTCTGTATGAAAAACTACAACTGGTAACAATGAAGGTATTCTTGAATAATCGTGCTATCACTTTTTTCTTTACTTTCTCTATATTGCCATATTCTCTTATCATAGAATACTGTGCTCTAGTAAAGCGTGCATCAGTTGATTGAGTAAAACTGATCGTTATATTGTGCTAAAACAAATATTGTGGTCAGACAATATCTTATCTGTCTTCGTTATCCTAAATGGGCTGACTTCTCGGCTATAATTATTGGTATAATTGTCTCCTTTCTTTATGGCCAATCAACGTTTGACGATCTCAAGATTTGGCAACAAATCTCGCTTGCTCCTTTCTTATCATCAGTGACATCACTTCATTCCTGAACTTTGTGGCAAATATTTCCGATGTACTTGACATCCACGTATTTTCCTTTCTCTTCCTGAATGACAAATGCAATTTTCAGTCCACATTCTGGACGCTTGCATTCACCATTCCCTCTGAAAAACGGTGCAGAGTGCTTCTTACGAGAATTAGCCGATCTTACGTGGTTGTTCTTGAAGCGCAAATCGCACCATGGGTTACTATTCTTCACTTTGATAGAGAAGATTTTGGTCCAGTCCCCACCCAGCAATCGCCCACCGCTTGGAAACGTACTGAGGGGAATTCTATCCCAGTCCTCCTTAGCGAGCTTGAATCGGATTAGCTTCCCATCCATGGCCTCTCGGAAATATTTTTCTCCTTCAGAATCGTCAGAGTCTGGATCATCTTCGTTCTATAGCAAAGAACACAAATTGATAAGAACTATCAAATAGAGCAGTTTTCAATTAAGTGTCGTAAAACCAAAGCCAAAACAATTACTCTGACACTTACTACGCAAAGAACCAATCAGAATTCTAAGCAAGCACAGGAAACTGACGCCAAGAGCGGGAGCAAATCGTAAACCATTTTCACTGTCATTACAACCACTCACTGCCTTTGCTGAATTAAGATATGGGAGGCGAGATTTTACAAACTGATAGAAGGTCGTAAGACAGAGAAAGGAAAGGTAGGACGCGTCGCCGAAGGGGAGGTGGGTGGGTAAAAAAAACATTCTGAAATCCCAGAACGGCGTAACTTGGCGAGAATGACCAAAGAGCAAGAATATAGTTTGCTTTAATAGGCAGATGAAGTCCCACGAGACACGGGTGGCATTGACTTTAAAACACCGAGGCGTTACAAACATGCCAGCGTTGCGTGCAGGCTAGTTTCGTGGTTATTTAGACAGTGAGAATAGGGAGTGGCATGGTTTGGTTCAATTTCCTTCTAATGGCTTGAGGAGGAGATAGCACGCAGCTCTTTAGGATTTCGTATTTCATTGGAGCTGTATATCACGCAGTTCTATTGTTTCACAGTTAGTGAGGGACCATTGTCTTTGTCGTTTGTTGATTGCTCCGCTTTTGTTTTTGTCAGCCAGTCCTGTGAGCCGCTCTAAGGGCTGCCTGTTGTTTTGTTGTTGCTCTGCGTGTTACATCATGAGTACGCCACTTCACTTTGGGAGACAAGTAGTTTAAACGTCGAAAACATTGCAGATTTGATTCTTATCGTAATTATTTAACGGATGATGCAATTCCAGAGTTTTGATTGGCTTAAGGGCGATGGGATATCAGCCGCGATACCATTGGCGAGAACTAACAGCTGAGATCTTTTGATGGAAAAGATTTTCAAGAAATAGTTTTGATTCCATTTCAGAGACGCAAAGAAAGGTTTTGACGATCGCTTGCCACAGTTGTGTTTCTAAAAGAAAGATTAGATTAAGATCTGGCTTCCAGTCATCAAGCAAATACATGTCACGTTAATTGAATGTCTTGTGTCGAGTTGTGAGCGTTTGAGTGGTCCAATTTCGATATATTAAAATTCAGCCTGAAACAATAAACATCACTGCGAGGCTCTGGGGAATAAACCCATATAAACTCTACAATTTATTCCCTGGAGCCTCGCAGTGATATTATTGTTTGAGGCTGAATTTTAATATATCAAAGTTAGGCTATCTGTTTAGCATCTTATTTCAAAGTTGTTCGTATTATTATATAAACAATTAAAGTTATACAGTACATAACCAGAGAGAAGATAAAGAAAAAAAATACATACGACAGTACCTTCCGGTATGACAAAAATTACCATTTCGCGCAAGGATGGATGAGAAAAACAGCTGCCAACAATTTCAGCTTATAGTCTTACGGAAGTGGAATGGGAGAGGGATATAAAGTGGGGGTATAAAAGGAGGCAGTGGCATGATCGTGAAGGTTCTAGCATGGGCTATAGGAAAAATGGGTTTCAACTAAATAAAAATCTCAAAGTTTAATTACTCACACTGAAGTAGTCTTTTGTCGTTTCTAGTAGTTTCTCCCTATATATTTCTTGTAGAAAAGCCTGAAAAACGCTCCACTTGATTCAAAATTATGCCGCCAGTATTCGTTTAGGCTTAGTAACCGAGTGTTCCAGGCGTGGGTAGGAACTAAACTCGATCAATCGTGCGAAGCTCGTATGAAGTTACTATACTATGCCCATCTGCATCTATGCCCATCTAGAGTTGCTACGAGTTCGAAGTAAGTAGATAGCTGGAAGATGTTTTCATTGGAATATTTCGTTGTTTGTTTTGAATCCCTTGCCATGGAGCGACAAACTAACTTTCTTTCAGGTTTGGAAAAAAAATATCTTTTAAAATCCATTTACTCCAGTTCAGTGCTTGAAAGCTGTTTCTAGTGTTTGATTTGTATTCAGCATTGGTTTGAATAGCGATTGTTGCTTAATCAAACATCATCCGACATTGAAGCCACCCGAAGAGGCCGGAGTTGGCGTTTTCTCGAGCTGAGAAGAAACTGAAATTCAACAAGTAACGTTTGGGAAAGTCCTTAATAAAATGTTATGTATGCAAACGTTTGCTTTGTTTGTCTGCTTCTACCCACTACATCCAACTGAAAACATTTTGTCATTGATTTCAAAAAAAAAAAAAACCGGTTAGCCCTTCAGCAATCCAATAAACTAAGCATATTTCAAAGCCCAAATGTATCAGTCGAGTCATAGGTATGTTATTTCAAAATTGTATATATTTTTTTAATATTTCATCAAACTGTTTTCGACTCCTTCCCTGTTGGGAGAGTCATCTTTTTGTCACATTCTGCAACTAGCAAGGGGTGGAAGGAGTTTGTTTTCCTTACCAGCTGGAGACAAATTTGCAAAACATGTCTATTGTATTTTACGCCCAGTAATTGGCCAGTAGCTCAAATCTCCTAGCAACAGTTAAACCGTTTCCCGTCCAGTCGTTTTTTGGGGGAAAACATCAAGCGCTTAGCCACCGCGCCTTGGCTCCGACGAAAACGCTTGGTTACCAAAACGACTGTTTGTTTAAGACCTATAGCCCATGGTTCTAGATCCATTATTCACTCTATTACACCACTATTGTAAATATAGTGGTAGTCCCGTCGTCTCACATTGTGTTTGGATTGTGCGAGGACAAAGGTATCATAAATAACTAAATTCTCTCAAGAAATTGAGCGGTATCTTTTTAATTAAGATATTTAGGCCCCATCCATACTTATGCGTTTTCGTTTGAAAACGCATACTTTTTCATGCGTTTTTAGCTATCGTCCAAACTAAAACGCCGATGAAAACGGCCGCAGACTTTTGAAAACACTTCGTTTCTAGTGTGGATGGGTGAAAACAGAGACAAGAGAAAAGTCTAGTTTTCCAGTACTTACCATTTGGTTAGTTCTCCGCTCCGTGGAGATTCCCGAGGGCTTGACAATGTGGCCACCAATCTGGTTAAAATGACGTTTTTTTTAAAATATAGTTGAGTAAGTACTGTTACAATCCTTGTTAAGAAAAAGTTCTCCTTGAATGGTAGGCTCAAACTCCAAATTTAATCCCAATAAATAAACGGGAAAATGGTAATCAACAAAGTGTGAAAAGAAACTACAAACTCTAGCAAAAAACTGCAAAAACTTGTACGCGTCAACAAAATCGTACGCGCCATAAAAATTTGAAATATCGCGCGCGTGTCACGTGATCACGCGCGCGCAAAGTTCTCCTCAAGGAGGTAGTCTCAACGTCTCAAAGAATTCAAACATCTTCCCCCTTCGGTCAGTGTTCATCATAATCATCGAGTTCAGCAAAACACTGATCGACTTGACGTCTCTTCATTTCACCAACAACAGCTGCCTTCCTTCTGAGTCTTTGTTTTGGATGGGTGCAAGTTGGTGAACTTGCATCTGCAACTTCCGTTGTGGTAACTTCAAGAGGATACAACTTCTGTAAGGGTCTCCTAAGATGGGTACGTTTGCCTTTGTTTGAGATAACTTCCACCGTTGCTCCTCGTACAAGACCATCGTTCCCTGGATGAACGTCTTGAACCTTTCCAAGCTTCCACGTTCCTCGGTTAGACCTTCCTTCTTCCATCACAGTAACGATGTCTCCTAGCTGAATTGAGCGACCGGTGAAAGTTCCCTTCTTAGTCCTGTGGTGTTCTCTCAACTCTACCACGTATTCTCGCTTCCAACGGTTCCAGAAATGGGACAGCAGTAACAGTAAATAACGCTGTCTTCTTGTGAGAAGTGAAACTTCACTTTTCTCTTCTTCGTCGACTGCAATTTGGTCAGGAATTGAAAGCAATCTTCTTCCTGTCATCAAATGAGATGGTGTGAGTGGTTCCTTAATATCTTCTGAAGACACGTACGTCAGAGGGCGGGAATTCAACACGCATTCCACCTCGGTAACAACAGTCAATAGTTCTTCATACGACAATTTGACATTCTTGAGGATTTTCTTCAGACAACATTTCACAGAACGAATCAAGCGTTCAAAGAAACCACCCCACCAAGGGGCTCTTTCCAAATTAAACCTCCACTTCACCTTAAGATTCAACAGATTCCTCTGTACTTCTGGAAGCTCAAACACTGAAGACAATACTCTTGCGGCGGTCTTGAAAGTTTTAGCGTTGTCTGATACAACCAACCTCGGAATACCGCGTCTACAAATGAAACGCTTGAAGCTTCTGATGAATGTTTCAGTGTTGAGATTGGGTACCACTTCAAGATGGACGGCTCTGGTGCTTCCACAGGTAAACAGTGCAAGGTACACCTTCTGCATATTGCTCTGCTCTTCATTTTCGCCACTCCTCACAAATAGAGGTCCAGCAAAGTCAATTCCAGTATTTGTAAAGGCAGGGTTCTCTTCCACGCGGAATTGAGGCAATGGCGCAGTTGGCGGGACGGCATAATGCTTGCCTTCGGTCTTATTGCAATTCACACATTTCGATATTACCTTTCGAACAGTTTGTCTTCCCCTTGTGACCCAAAATCGAGATCTCAGTTCCGTTAAAGTTTCCTTGACACCATTGTGTAGCACTCGCTGATGGCAGTCATGGATAATACGCACTGTCAAATGATGGTAAACTGGCAAAAGAATAGGATGTTTAGCATCAAACGGTATGGATGCGTTTTGCAATCTTCACCTGCATATGAGTAATCCATTGTCATCTGAGTACAAGCCAAGTTGTTGCTTCAAATTCTCGAATCTTGGGGACCTGACTACATTTTTCTGCATTTCCTTCAACCACAAGATTTCCACAGATTTACTGAGCGGTCCGATTAGTTTTTCTTTAGTCTCCTTTGACCTTGCGTTACGCAGAAATCGGAGTACAAAGGCAGTTACTCTGATTAGGCGTTTGAAGTCGCCAAATTTGTTAGGGTCCAATACACTGGACAGACTTGGGATTCTGCTTTCCACAACGGGTCCAGTAGAATGAATCAGCTTACTCCTCGGTTTGTCGCTGGGACGCATCTCATCATAGTAGTCACGTGACAATTCAGTGACATCCGCTGGGCTGGGCCACTTATTCTTTCCTTCGAGCAGCCAAGGGGGTCCATGCCACCAAATTTCAGACTCTTGTAAGGCCTCCGCACTCATTCCACGGGACGGCAAATCAGCTGGGTTTTCATAACCTGGGCAGTGGTTCCACGAATTAGATGGGATCAGTTGTCGAATTTCTTTGACTCTGTTCTGCACAAACTGCTTGTACTCTCTATCGACTCCCTTTACCCAGTGCAGTGTCGTCATGGAGTCAGTCCAGCAGAAAACTTCATTAATTTGAGCTATCGGTTGAAGCGCCTCTCTGATACGCTGGACTAACCTTGCTAATATCAACGCAGCTAAAAGCTCAAGTCGTGGGATTGTTGGTTTCGTCAGGGCTGCAACTCTAGTTTTGCTCATGATAAGCCGAGTCGAGATGCCTTTAATCGTCTCGATTCTCAAATATACGGTAGCAGCGTAGGCGACTTCTGATCTGTCTCCAAAACCATGGATTTGCAGAGAGGTTACTTGATCTCTAACGTTGTGGAAATAGCATCTGTCAATCGAAATAGACTGAACTTTCATCAGATCTGACAACCAACTTGTCTACTTGAAGTTCAGTTCATCACAAAGAGGTTCGTCCCAGTCAGTCTTTAATTTGCACAAATCTTGAAAGAGGATCTTGACTGTGATAAACAGTGGAGATATGAAACCGAGAGGATCGTAAAGTTTAGCGACGGCTCTAAGAACTGATCATTTGGTCAATGGCAAGTCTTTAGCGAATTTAACCAGCCAATCAAAACGTAGAATGAAGGCATCTCTTGTTATGTCCCAGTTCAGACCAAGAACCTTTCTCTCTTCAGATGTTTTGCCTTTCATTCCAAGATGAGTTGTCGCGTATGTTTGATCTTGTTCTGCTACTGTAGCAACCTCTGTGATAGGAATGCCTTCCTCGTGATCAATCCACTGCATCAGCTTCTGTGAATTTGAAATCCACTGTCTCAAATTGAATCCTCCATCTTTCATTCTAGATCTTGCCTTCGAATATTGTTCGAAGGCCTCGGAATCATTGTCCTTTCCCCCGTTGAAATCATCCACATAGAGAGAGTTCAGGAATTCGTTTACGAACTGAGGATCGTCTGATTCATAGCTTGTAACGTGGTGTCTTATCGTGCCATTTAGGAGAAAGGGTGAACTCGTGACGCCAAACTCAACTCGGTTAAAGCGCTTGAGAACACTTCTGGGGACTTCACTTGTAGGGTCATCTACCCACAGGAAACGTAAGACATCTCGGTCGGGCTCTGCCACTCCCACCATTAAAAAGGCTTTCTCTATGTCGGCTGACAAGGCAATGCGATGATATCTGAAACGCATGAGGACGTCAGATATGTCAGAGAGTAAAGGTGGGCCTGCATATAGACAGTCGTTGAGGGACGGGCCAGTAGACTTGGCTGATGCGTCGTATACGATTCGTACCTTAGTCGTCTGTTTATCTTCACGTATAACTGGATGGTGTGGCAAGTAATGGAGGTGACCAACCTTGATTTCAGAGTTAGAATCAACTTCAGAAATAATTCCCTTGGACGACTGTTCTTCTATTATTCTGTTGTATTCGGCGAGTAATTCAGGGTTTCTTCTCAGTAGCTTCAAGACAGAATTTACGCGTGAGACTGCAACTTCATAGTTGTCTGGTAGCAAAGGGTGATGTTCCTTCCACGGTAAAGATACTTCATAGCGGCCATCGCGCTTGTGAATCGTATCCAAGAACTTGTCATGAACAGATGCTTCGTTTGCTAACACGCCAATGCTCTCTAACTTCCAGAATTTCTTCATTTCTTCCACTAGCGGGTCTCCGTGTTTTTCCTCTGAAACAGCCTCGAAAGGATGCGACGTGTCAAGTCTCAGAGTGTGGCAGGTTGTCAGATTCACTTCAGATTCAGAACTCAGTTCTTGGGGTAAGGGACCGGATAGTACCCATCCAAGAGTCGTTTTCATGGCGACAGCACCACATTCCCCCCGTTTCAGATCTCCGGTAAAGAAACACCAATAGATGTCATTTCCAATCAAGATATCCACTTCTGAGCCGCAATCCACGACTGGGCAATCCGCGAGTTCTAAATCAACCAAATGTCTGTAAGACTGTTGGGCAAGTTGCACTGATTGATCCTTTAGAGGGCTGCAAATTAAAGGGAACTACATGCGCAGTCATCTGAACTGTCGAGCTGTCTACACCAAGTCCTTTGTCGCAGAACTCAACGACATCGCATTCTTTCAGTTGCTCGCTCTCCTGACCGAAAGCCTTGATAAGAAGCTTCACGGATTTTACAGCGGAGAGATTAAGCTTGTTCCTGACACGTTCGGTCATATAGCCTCGCTGACTTCCACTATACGAAGAAGCAAAGACTTAGAAAAACATTTGACTATAAAAAATTGCGATAAAACATTTCGTAAAAACGATACAAGGTGTCAAACGATACAAGGTGTCTTTAGTGAAAACAATGTTACATCGCGCGTACGCTCTATGTTCCACAACAGAAGCTTTCAATTTAGAATGTAACAAATTGCGCTCAATTTTCAGTCGCCTAGATTATCCTAGGGCTCTCATAGATTCCATCATTAGTAATTTTCTTCGTAATGTATCGGAACAGGCAGCGGAAGAGAAGCCTGAAGGCGGTCGTAAGATCAGAATTATCCTTCCTTTTAAGGATCAAGTAGCTGCCAATGCGGTTCGCAGGCAATTTAACGACCTAAGTAATAAGATTGGCCCCATATTGCAGCCAGTTTTTGTTAGTAGGAAATTAGAACATGATCTTAAGCCTAGGGAAGTTAAGCCGTCGATTGTGAATCAGCAATGCGTTGTTTACTATTTCTCATGTGATCTGTGCGATGCAGATTATGTCGGCTATACAGCCAGACACCTTTTTCAACGCGTTGCTGAGCACAAGAACTCGGCAATTGGCAAACATTTTCTTGAAGCTCACGGGAGCAAACACCTATTGAATCAGGGCCATTTTAACATCTTGAGAAAGTGTCAGAACAAATTTGATTGTTTGGTATTTGAAATGCTGTACATCAAGAAACTTAAGCCTTGCTTGAACACTCAAACGGACTCTATACGTGCGAAACTTTTTGTTTAACCGGTAGCATTCTTCAATGCTACTATTTTAATTAATATCTATTGTCCATTTTTGTATTTATAGCCGCAATCTTGCATTTTTAATTTCACTTGATAATGATGTAATGTACATCGAAACGTCGTGTTTTTTAACCTTTTTATAATGACTTCCACTATCAAACAAGATTCGCATAGTGAGACCAGTGTGGAGCTGATTAACGCTAGACACCTCGCCAATAGCAGTTTGCAGAGGGACAGATGTATTCGAGTTTACGTACACGGTTGTTAAAGACTTCCTTTCCTGGACTCCCTCTTGACGCGCAGTTGTACATTTGGCATTATTGCAAATCGACACATAATGCTTTCCTGAGCAATCATGACACGTGCTGCTAGAAGGGCAATTCCGCTCTAGATGACTGCGACGCAAGCACAAGAAACAACGCCCCTGTTGTTTTAATAGATTTCTTCTAGCTCCAATATCAGTGATTGTGGTACAACGTGCGCTGGGGTGCTTCTGTCTGCAGTACGTACAACTCACAGACTTCTCTTCTGATTGTGTTACTAAGGCAGATGCGGTAGAGGGGCCTGACCTACCCTTAATAAATCTCCCGACATTCGACTTCACTGGGATCACAGCTGGTTTAGACAAGTTATTTCCAATCAGTTCACAGCGCTCCTTTGCTTCAATTTCGCTGTCAAAGGCCCTTAAGAGTACATCTAAGTCCCACTGTTCTTAATCTATGGACCTTGAAATTATTAAGCCCAGATTTGCTGGTAGTTTCTCGATCAGAAGGGGTATCAACAACTTCCCATAAGATTCACTTTCCACCCCTATAGCTGGAAGAGCGCGAATGTGGGCCTCAACTTGATCGTAAAGCTCCCTTAGACGTTTCAAGTTACTGTCAGATGCTACTGCTGCTACCTTAACGAGACTCTCCCTATGTGCATTGATAATAACTTGTGGTTGCCCGAAACGCTTCTTTAGAATGTTTTTCGCCGCTTTATAATTATCGGCTATTAAAGGAAGACCACGAGTGGCTGCGGCGGCCGTACCTTCCACTAAGGTTTTAAGATACTTGAACTTATCAACATCTGACAGCGCTTGGTTCTCGTCCACAGCACTTACGAATGAATCCCAAAAGGGAGAGAAAAGCATGGGATCCCCATGGAACTTTTTCAGAGAAATCTTGGGTAGTTTTGCCTTTACCCCAAGGCCATAACTAAACGAATTAGAAGTAACAGAATGAGAGTTGGACTTATCTGAATTGTTCTGCTTCGATTTGATCCTCTTTAAGTAGACCGAGGATTTCGTCATCTACACTTCCAAGAATCTTGAGTTTCTCTTCAAGAGCAATCCGATATGTTTTCAGCTGATTAATCACGGTAGGCTCGAGACGGCCGAGTAGAGATTGAATCCTTTCCAGAGTTTTTGTGACATATCCCTTATGTCCTCCTCGAAGTTTCTTCCTCTTTTTCAGATCTTCGTCCCCCATTTTGTAGATGAAATCCTCTTCAGACAGCGACTTGTCGCTTCTCGATAAAAATTCTCAGAAATTCTTCTTTAGACGGCGACCATTCGCTTCCCGGGTCTCGGCACCATGTTAAGAAAAAGTTCTCCTTGAATGGTAGGCTCAAACCCCAAATTTAATCCCAATAAATAAACGGGAAAATGGTAAACAACGAAGTGTGAAAAGAAACTACAAACTCTAGCAAAAAACTGCAAAAACTTGTACGCGTCAACAAAATCGTACGCGCCATAAAAATTTGAAATATCGCGCGCGTGTCACGTGATCAAGCGCGCGCAAAGTTCTCCTCAAGGGGGTAGTCTCAACGTCTCAAAGAATTCAAACAATCCTGTCACTCCTTTAGAGTAGTCAAATTTTGAGGCAGTCAATGTTTGCGAGTTTGTTGTTTTTTTTTTTTTTGCCGGATCTGTACATAAAGACGTTAAGCGTGACCGTTGGCTGGAAGCTACTGAACAGCTATTGCTGGTCTTTCTTATGGCCTAAACATTGGTATTTCGAAATTAAAAAAACAACAAACAAACAAAAAAAACAAAAAAATATAGTTTTACCTCTGCTTTCACGCAAACATTGTTAGGGTGAAATATTTTTTGTCCAAGGTCACAAGACTTCCTTCCTGTTCCTTTGGTTTTATTTCATTGTGAACAGTTAACAAGAAATATTTCTCAGGCTCCCTTACCTGTAAACGGACATGAGTCACAATGGAAGGGGCTTCATTCCCATGGTTCACGGGCGCCATAATTACACAGGGACGCTGGTTTTCCTCATCAAAGACTGCTAAGTTAGAAGAAACGTTTGCAGATGGCACATGGCAAACACAGGGGCACCTGGTAGGACAGCTGTAGGCTTCAGCGTTACTGATTGGAACGTGAATCAACTGCCGTGGATCCTGTTGATATCCCTGTGGACGGTAACCACCACTGTAATTATATACGGGATGGTAGACCGCCTGTGCTGCACTGTTTTCGATGCCTTGCATCTGGAAGGTTCTTGTTTGCATCTGGTTACTTGAGTGGTACAGTGGCAATATGGGTTTACAAGTCACATGACTTACTGGAGCGTCTTCATCTTCAGACACGATTTCCTACGCAGGAAACGATAAAATAGGTGGTACCAGATTGATTGGTTGATTAATTGATAGATTGTTTGATTGATTGGTTGGTTGATTGATTGATTGATTGATTGATTGATTGATTGATTGATTGATTGATTGATTGATTGATTGAATGAATGATTGATTGATTAGTCAAGTCTCTTCTCACGTACTCTTGATACAGTTCAATTATAACTGAATTGTAATTAAATTATAATCATACAGTTCGGGCCAGCTAATTTTATTCCTGGATTAAATCGACCACACTCAAAGCTTCTTGCCTTAAATTCACATTCTTGTGACATTTGTGCAATTGGAAGTTTTCGTGAAAAATTACGATAACTTCAATAGATAAAGTTATATTGCCTTCCAGTAAAAGGTTGACAGCAGTTTTTCCATAAAAAGAAAACCACAGCTTTAATTCTGTCGGAAGTATTTCTCTTATCTTTTCGCTTTTTTTTTTCTTTGTTAAGCTGTTGAAATTTCCATTTAACTGTATTTTTAAAACAGCTGTCAGACGGCTATCATAACATGTCTTACCGAATTATATAACTTGCTGTTTTCGTAGAAATGATACGAATCTATTTCTGTATGGAGAAGAACGCCTTAAGAGTGTTACTAACAAAGCCAATCAATCAATCAATCAATCAATCAATCAATCAATCAATCAATCAATCAATCAATCAATCAATCAACCAATCAATCAATCAATCAATCAATCAATCAATCAATCGATCAATCAATTAATCAATCAATCAATTAATTAATTTATCAATCAATCAATAAACCAACCAACCAATCAATCAATCAATAAGCCGACCAACCAATAAATTGATCAATCAATCAATCATTCAATCAATAAACCAAACAACCTGTCAACCAATCAATCAATCAATCCTTCAATAGACCAACCAACCAATTAATCAATCAATCGAATACGGGAATAATTTTCATGCTCCATAAAATACTGAAGCTCAGTGACTCTTACTTTAGATAGATGTGGATTTCATAGCATGGAGAGAAGATAGTGCCCAGGAGCAGGAACACCCTAACGTAACGGTAATGATACGTTGTTCACTGTAGAGAATCCATTTAAGCTAAAATAACTACAATGAAATGATAGCTACAAAAGTTGGAGAAATAACCACGCACTGTCATCTCAGGACCTTGTTCCTGATAATTTCATTTAGCTATACATAAGCACTTGGATAAGTTTCTTACCTCTATCTCTACAGGGTACATTGACCTGAAAATGCACTCCCGGGTCCTAGTACCAACTTCTGTCATCGGTGGCTGTTGAACAAAGTGACTATCAATCTGGTTGTCGCTCAATTCTTCATAGAAATCTTTAGGTAAAGATCCACAGACATTGGTTATTTTTATACAACCCAAAGGCTCTGTATAGGGGTTGGGATTTTGTGGCAACGGAGCGGTGTGATGACAGATCGCTTGGGAGAATGACTCTCCTTTTTCTTGTTTTACAGGCGTCCCACTTGTAAACATTAATGGGTAGTGCTGGTTATCTTCGGTGTTGTCTTCGTCCATCTTCCAGTAACTATCCAATAACTCTTTAAAAGAGAACATCTCAACCTCGTGTGCCGTCAACGTTAAAGCGTTGAAAAATAGAGAAGTCTGTAAAGAGAATTAAAAAACAATCAATTAATAACATGTCATCATTTTCGTCCCCAGTACCGCGATCCTTTTTGCCAGCGACCATTCTCGTAGCCAGAGTGCTCTGGCTCTTTGGCTTGCGGTTGGTCGCCAGGAGAGACTCTAGAGAATGAAAAATAAATAAATAAATAAATAAATAAATAAATAAATGTCTTGATTGGCTGTCCCGTAACAGCTTGCATTGTTTTACCGCAGAAATCCAGTACCCCAGAGTCTCTCCTGGCGACGAACCGCTGGCCAAAGAGCCTGAGGAACTTGGCCTGCGCCGGGAACGTCTATTTGTTCTGCTGGCCAAAACGATCGCCGTTCTGGGAAGAGAATGATGAAATCTCACAACCAGATTTTTATTGACTGGCGACCAAAAGCGCATGCGTCAAAAACAAGGTGAAAATCGCCACCGAATTGTGTGCTGTCGTCATAATCAGATTTAAAACTTCATGGTTTTAGAGCTAACAGCAGCAGCGACTGATGATATTTTAGGTTCGTCTCACAGAAGGGGTTAAAAGTGACGACAAAGAAGGCGAAAAATGATCAAATAACCCCCAAAATACACAGGCCTTTAACCTCAACGGTGATAATCACCAGTATCTCATTAGACAAAAAGATAACTTGCATGTCCATTCTCTTTAATTCTCTTTCTTTTCGGATAGAGGGCCTGTTGATCTTGAACATATCCCTCTACCGCTATACATGGCGCTGTCACACTTTCTAATCGCTGGCGAGCGTTAGCGAGGTAGCACACTATTCTTCTCAATAGCGGAAAAAATCCAAAATTTGCAGCTGTAAGCTGGGAAGGATGCGCAGTTGGCTGTTTTCTTTTTTTTTTTTTTTTTTTTTTTTTTAATTATCCAGGATACCCACGCCTGCAATGACGTCACGTAAAATTGCACGTGGAAAGAAAAAGAGTGTCAGAGTTGTAGTGTTTGCATCTTTCTTTGCCTGCTGAGGCAGATCATTTACGGTATTCTTCGCCATTTGTCCAAATTGAAGACATTTTTATTTAGAGTTGCTTACAATACGAATAGCTTTTGATGTAAGAATTGTAAATAACTGTTTTTAATTAATTATTTTAATTTCTTACATATACAATTTGTTAGGCGCATTTGATCATATGCACATGTTAATTTGCACCATACAAATGTTAATTATTATTTTCCGTTGACGCGAAAGAAAAGCTTGCAACCATAGATTAAAATGTAGATCGCAATGACTATCTGCACTTGGAGATCATCCATTCGACCGTGAAGTCAAATTGTTTTCAGCCGTTGAGACAAAAGAAAACTTGTCGGCGACAGTATTGAATTATCGTTCGCTCGTTGACGCTGAACATTCTTCAAAATGCGTTTGTATTGCTGAAAGGTGGCAAGTGATTTCTGAAGAACATAAGCTTAACTGTTATGGCCGATCCTCAATGCGAGCATAAGGCACTTCGCTTTTTTTATTTATTTATTTTATCCTATAAATGCACATACCAGATCTTCGTCATTGTTCTCATATTTGTCTACCACAGCCAACTAAATATAGCTCGATTGCTTCAGGCATTTTTGTTTACCTTTTTAACTAGCACATCTTGATTTTTAATTTACGGCACCACTGGCCCCATACTATATCAGCACTGCCTTTGGCCTTTATTGTAATTCTAAAAAATGTGCTACAAATTGATGATGATGATGATGATGATGATGATGATAATAATAATAGTAATGATGACGATGATAATAATAATAAAAATGATAATAATAATAACAATAATAATAATAATAATAATAATAATAATGATAATAATAATAATGATAGTGATGATGATAATGATGATGATTAACGTCTTACAAAGCAGTCAAATTCTCAACGGCCGCTCCTAACCCAATTTATAATAAAGTTTCGATATAACGCACGCTGATTGGTTGAAACAGCTTGCTTTATCAGAGTACAGATGCACGGAGCATCAGGCCGTTTGTGAAATTCCTGGAATTCTCTCTCGGTCTTTTTTATTTTTTGATTGACTGACTGATTGACTGATTGATTATTTATTTATTTGTTTATTTATTTATTTATTTATTTTTTGACCCAGATGTCTTATATAACCTAAAAAACGAAAACCAGCTCTTAGCTTCAATGGATAAAGACCATCCTGTGCGTAACAGTACAAATAACACGGTGATTGAAAGTGAAGTTTCCTAAGAAGTTAGCGATGAATTCACAGAGCCAAGTAGAAAACAAAAACAGAGATTTGCAAACATGTCAACCGCCGAAACTGACGAAATTTCAACGAAGGCAGAGCCGAAAAACACCAAAGATAACACAAAGTGGGCAGCTCAAGTTTTTGAGCGAAAAATGTAAAAATGTCATAAGCTTATTAAAATACAGTGTTAAAAGCTCAAATACGGTAAACACTTGTTAGCCATATTTTCGTGTAAAAAAATCAAACAAAAAATGGAGAAAACTAAAAATTTAATTAGCTAGCGAATACACACATATATATAAGCTTACAAGATCCTAACATTTTCCGTGCAAGTTTCATCACGACACATCATGGCCACCTCCGCTCACTACAGTGAAGCATGAAGCCTCAGAAATTACAACCCTTGCCCATCGAGTGAACAACTGACAGCTTTTTGAGATATCCTCTCCGGAGCATTAAGTGGGAGGCCACAGCAGTCACAGCATCCCAGTTTTCCTAACTGTGTCAACAGCTCCAGCAATCCTCTTGCTTCCGTGAATTCGTCTGTTGTTCATTCACAAAACGCAGCCCAGCAGTTGGTTTAATACCAGCCCCAAGTTTTAAGCAGTTTGTTTTCGAATTGCCATGTTAATAACGTCCAGATTTTCATGAGCCGCAAATCTACCGGATTTCATTAAACAATTTATTTTCCCATCGTGATTTTCAAACGGAAAAACTCTGAAGAAGCACTGGCGTTACTTTCGAACTATGCAAAGTTTGTGTACTTTGATGTTTTGCTTTGACATGTTTGACAGCTATCGTCTTGTTCAACCAGTCAAATCATTTGAATCATTCTAACAAGGATGGTGATTGGCTTATTTTAGCGTGCTTTATGAGAGAAATGAGAGTACAGATGCACGCTGACGCCACTACTGTTCGTTTGGAAAAGGAAGTTTGTTTTGAAAATGAGGTTGAATGCGTGGAGAAATACAAGGATTCTTTATCATAAAACAAATGAAGAAGCCTCGACTGTGCTTTGTTCAAGAAGTAGGGAGAAACACTCGACTACGTCTCGTGTTTCCCCCTACACTTGTTTCGTGCTCAAGCCGCTTCCTGCAGTTCGTGCTTTACAATAGAACAGAGCACAGTCGAGGCTTCTTTTTTTGTTAAATCGATCGTTTTCACGGAATGGTAAAGGTCCTACTAATTTAACTTACACAACACTCAGCGCACGTTCTCATCACATGTGCTTAAGCTGCCTGTGCTTCGACGCCCGCTCAGAGACGATCAGAGGTCCGCTTTTTGTACATGAATGGTCATGCCTTTTGTTTTTGCTTTCTGGTTTGTTGAATAGGGATCAAATCGACCATAAGTAGCACAACATGACGTACTGTGCTGACCTAAAGAATTCCCTATCCGAAGCGGATTTTGCTCAGTCACTGGTAGGTAGTCCTCATATGAGTACTGGTACATGCACATATTCCAGTGGCTCATTTAAATCCTCGTTGTATCTCTTTTTTGGCAACGATCGCTGCTCAGTTTTACAAATTTGGATTCTTGCTATTTGACCTACCTACTTACCTACCTATCACCTGTCTAGCATTTATTTATTGGTTTTCATTAAATTTGAGTTGATTTGGATGGTTTTCTCCAGTTTTAAAGAAATCGAGGCTTCCAAGATAGCAAAAGCTGATCCAAGATGGCGGCTTAGTTCAAAATAAATTTAATATGTCACTACGTGATACGTTTTCGGCAGTGGTTAACAGATGTCTAAACAGGTCAAAGTCCGATAATTCCAATTTCCTTACATCCAATAGGGTCCTTCCGCATTATTGATTTCCTGATTCGAAGCAGATTCGTGTCAACAAGGCTTTGTCTCACGGAAACTTAAAAGATATTGGGTCGTGGCTGAGAATTTCTGGCACTGACATTATCAGAAAAAACGATCAGTTGTGTGCGCTCTTGTCATGTGAAACTCTCGAAATTAACCCCTTAAGCCTCAGTATCAACATTCAAATTCTCCTAATTGCTCCACATATTCCCTTTGGTACCAGTTGGGAGAATTTGCTTAAATACTCATGCATTTCATGTTTGTTGATCATACCTTTCATTCTCACTAAATACATGTTTGATCAAGTAGTGGTGTCTAAGGGAGAAATCTGATGCTGATCACTGTTGCGGCCCAGCCCAAAGAACGCAAAGAACGATGAGCAGTCGTTGGTCCATGAAAAAAGGCATGTTCTTGCTTCAGTCTGCATGAAATGATCGTCATACGGTTCCTTAAAGTCATATACGAAAAAAAAAACCAAAGACGTTGCATGGCATATTCATAAGGGCAAGAAAATATACGGATCTTAATATAGACTTGTACCAGGATTTTGTATTCCGGATAACTGAAAGGAGTATTTTAACGCCCGGCGTCCATGCACATAGTATATCTCGCCGTAAGCTTGATGCCGGTTTGACCAGCTAACCACGATAACGCAAACAGAAAGCGCAAATTAACTGATTTTCAGTTGCCGGGCAACTGAATCAGTCACCTTGGCTCTATCGAGCATTAACTGAAGTAACATGTTTGCTTTGGAAGCTTACTTGCCAGCGAAATGGCAAAGTCAGCTGTTGCCTCAACCTTACCAGTACTGCATGGCCTAAAGTCATTTGGAGCATTTGTTGCTAGTCGATACGAACAATTTGGCTGCTTTGAAGATATCGCGTGGAAAGAGTCGTGCAACTTCCAAAGTTGTGGTTGACATCAGTTTATTCAATGCACGTGGCTTGGCTTGCGTGGCTTGGCTTGCTAATAGAACACGAGAGTTGGAACAGTGAAAGCAACAGAAATGCAACTTGGAAAAAGCTTAGCAGAGAAGCTGCAGTCACCGCATGGCATCATTTTGTTGTAAAGTAAGCAGATATACGTTTTCTTCTCTCCTCACTTGTAGACAATCAGTACTCGTTTTGTTGAATGTTAACATTCAAATGCGTCTGGCCATAGTAGTTTTAAATGGGTGAACTTATCTGTTTCATCTCAGTTTTTAATTCATACTTTATGGTTTTTGGATTACACTTTCACAAAATGCTGCAGATTTATTTACACAAATGATCCCATTCGAAAAACAAAGCCATGTGGCCGAAATAAGAAATGCAACTGAGTAATTTGTGACTGATCACCCATTGATACCGAAATGACCTCGCAAGGAAAATAAAACAAAAATGATATAACAAGATAAAGATGAAGTAAACATAAGTTTAAAAAATACTGGGTTTATGATCATTTTGGCAATTGCAGCTTCTTGTATTAAAATACTAAAAGACCTTGTGTAAGGGTTTCAAAATTATTAACCATTTTTTTTTTCTTTTTGTTACTTCACTTTGTTTGAAACTATACCGTGTCTAACACAGACCTCCAGACCGATTCAGTGAAGGCCGTGAACTCAGAATTTACACGTCGTTTGAAGTTGACAGCTCTCGCGCACATTATATTTATAGGCAAGAAATTCTGAAGAAAATAAATAGAGCCCAGAAGATATTTGTTTTAAAGCGTTCGGCTTGAAATGAATTTTGCTGCATAAATTGTTGGATAGTCGCAGAACAACAAATAGTAATCGGTGAATATACTTACATCGAGATCAAGTTTTGTGGAAGTTGAAAATGAAGGTGCCTAGGAATCATTCTGTATCTATAATGGAATGTTGTTGTTGAAGAATTGTTCCATTTGCTGGCCATTGGCTAGCTGTGGTGATTGGCATGTTTATACTGATAAGGATTTCGTTATAAATTAGTCTGAAAAACAGGTAGCAAATTTGAAATTTGATCAAATTCTTCTGACAAAGACCGCCACACAAAGACAGCTTGCTTCTTTGATACAGAGTCGTGAACCACAGGTCAAGTGGATTATTTACAGAGCTCTGAAAGAAAAAGCGAGGCGAAATGCTGACGGGAATGTTTTTGCAAGGCAGTTCTTCTGTTTTTCTTTACAGCTTTTCACGTCGTATGGTGATTCGAATCATAATTTTCTGTAATTCCCTAACCTTGAATTATTTAATATATTATTGCGTCTGTGCCTTCACTGAAGCACTGATGCAATCAAATGCGTGTAACAATGATAGGTATGTGACAAAAAAAGCAACATGTTTTGATTTGTGTAGAGTTCAAACTTGCGCGATATAAAGGCTCCCCCCGGAGCTTGACTAAGACGTTGAAATGAAAATTGCATATTAGGTTTACAAATGGATGGAAATTAGAGACGTTTTTTTTTGTATTTATTTCTAGGATATAATTTGCTGTTTGATTATCGAATTTTTAAGTTTGATTCTTCAGCTAGTACAAGGCCGAGCCGGAAGTCTATATAAAAAGGGGAAATAAAGCTGGGGGGGTCGTATTATTGCTCAGCTTTTTTCGCGAACGATTTGGCTACAGTAGAATTCTCAGTCGTCTTTTGTGAATAAACTTCAGCAACTATGTTTACAAGTCACGATTTATGGAAGAAGGGGACGATTCGAGATAACTTTGCAGTGCCAGTGAAAACATCACATTAGCTAGTACTGTTACAAGAAATCAAATGCCATGAATTGAATGTAGGAGTGTAGATAGATTGTTGAATAGAGAGCTTGCTTCAGTTGTAGTATCGACTGCTGCTCGCTTTCTGACTTTGTTAAACTTTATCATTCGTTGTGTGACTTCATAAATTCTTGCCAATTGACTTCTATTTAAATGACTGTGTTTTGCACACTTCACCAAATAGTGTTTGGGTCATGACCACAAGGACAGCAATTATAGGCTTTTTTATTATCAGTATTTATAATTTGGGAGTAAAAGCAAAGACCACCGAATTGTTCGGTAATATTCAGTTGTACAAATACTAGCGTTCAGTGACTAATGGAGTCGGGTGACTCTTACAAATGTTTTGGGATATTTTTTTAAGAAGCTGGTACTAAAGTGTATGGCATGAATACTCGTGAGATTTTTCAATCGACTTATATATTATATATATACGGATTGTGATGCCAAACTTAGGATACTAAGACCTGATTCTCAAAAGTGTGATTGCGCACTGGTGTGTTGCATGTTTGATTGAAACTGACATTTCATCACAGTCTACAACTGCTAACTTTTATTCGTTTTATAGTAATTTTAATTTGAATAATTTGTACTAATCAGTGGTGTTTACCCTTCTGACCGTGTTGCAAATTTCAAATCTGTCAAATGATTGTGAGCTGCAGCGACTACAAAAAGAATCACAATCAAACAAGTTTCTCCTGTACTGAATCGAAAACTTAACATGGTCTATCGGCTACAACTGCCCTGCTTTCTTTATATATACATGTAAACAAAGTCATGATTTTATGACTTACTGTAGAAACGTTAACATTGTTAGCAATTAGCAGAGTGTAATCTATAATCGAATCCGTTTAATCAGTGCAGTATTACAGCAGAAATGTTTCCAAGTGCCGTAACTTAATTTGCAGCTGGCTAGCAGCCCAAAAGCAACATTGATCTAGCCGACGCCGCAAAATGAAGTTTAGTTCGAAACAGTTGACCAAGCTCTCAACATAACAAATCGATAGTGCAGGTGAGCAGTTCTATTTCCGGAATGCCGGAGGACAGTTTTTGCACAACATGGCGTATGTCATGCAGAAAACAGCGAGTTGTAATCAGGACTATTTAAGGGTTGCTTTTAAATTGATTGGACTTAGTTGCCATTAAAATGTTAAAGCTTTGTAGGCCCGCTATGCTAGATTTTAAGGTGACAGCTTTTATGTACAGCGATCGAATAGCTAAAGTATAAGGTTTACTTGCTGTTTGCAGACTTCTGGTATCAATGATGAATTTAGAATAATCAGAATTAAAGCACACTGGCTTTGACTGCTCATAAAATATTGCTGTTATTTTCAAAGTCAGACGTCTTTGGCTGTCGTAAACGTACACCACCAGAGCGATGATACAGTCGGCAAAATGTTGAGCGTTGATTCTTGTTATATAATACATTGAATTGAGCCAATTTATGACCTGGTATCCACTACAACGGTGAAAGGGATTCCTCCGTATAATGTGGGATATATATATGCGAAGAAATTGAACCTTGCCGCATACCTTGCCGCAAAATTAATTTGAAAGCGGACACCCTTATAATGTTTCCAGAGTCGTAAGCGAGGTTTTTCTCTCAAACGGTTCCCATAAGGATTTCCGGGTCTTCATATTCAGTGTTGTCTCTGTACGGGCTCCATGTAACACAAATTAAGGCCTGAGAAAACAGGTAGTTTATGCCCGATGGTCTTGTTCAGTGGTGTTTAGATAGATAGTGAGATGGGTGGAAACTTTCATATTAAGAAGTAAGTGAATACTGCGTGAAGAGCCTGCCGTGACGTGACAACATATAATCCGGATGAGTCGCTTGCGAAAGCATGTTATTATCTACACTGACCTCCTGAAGGACGAAAACATATTATAAAAAATAGTTTTCATTAGAACTGTTTGTTGGGTATATGATTTGTCGCTTGCGTGGCTCAAAGTGCATGTCAATTGATGTTGGAAAAAGAAGATTCTTTTATCTCAAAAGCAAACTTTCTTCTCAAGATCACCTGGCTCTAAAAGGAGGATACATTATTACGACTCTTCTTTGGTTATAATCTTCATGCTCAGGTAGAAATTCCCTTTTGGCGGTATTCATTATTTCGTACTTTCAATCTCTCGTTTCTCCTTTGTTTGTCGGGGTAGCTAAATTGAACTGATTCAGGGGCAAGCGCGGACGGGGCTTGTACTCCAATCGTTGATTTCAAGTAGAAGATCTTAAATGGAGAACCAACGAGGATTCCATTCAGTGAAGCTCTCTATGAGTTTTTTTCCATGTGTTAGATTTTAAGGATATAGTTAGCTTAATTGACCATATTAATTCATTATTTTTCCTTTTGAAGATCGATCTGCGGAATGATGCCGTAATTAATAGCAAATGCCATGTAAGACTACAATGTTTTGCATTGATTGCCCATTAAGTGTTGACCTAATAAAATCTGACTTCGAAAGGATTTAAGCAATAATTGAAGTAGCTTCATTGAAATTAAGCATCCGCTTGGACGGCTGTTTTCACGGTTATTTAAACTTTCTTGCATTTTGGTTTCATTAAATCCATTATTGTTTCACGCTTGACTATTTTCTTTTGATTTTGCCCTTGCAGTTATTAACATGAAACAGATTCATTATGTAACCCTGAAGCTGCAATGTCGTCCCCATTCATGATGGAAACTTGGATGGATTTTAGGTTCGTGAGCCTTTTGGTGTGCATATCCTTTGTGTAGGTATGACCTGACGGTAGAAAATACGTCACTTGTCCCATCCCCATGTGTGCAGTCCGACAGACAAAGTTCAATTTTACAATAGACGACAGATTTCTCGACTCAATAAGCTCTTTTTTTCTTACTACAGAGAGGAAGACTAAAATGATGGATGCTGTAAAAACAGCAAGATGTCCGGCGTCAAAACCTAACCTACGCGAAGGTAAGCAGATATTTCTAAAACAAAGAGCAATATACGCTCTCGCAGCCTAATGGAAATTACAAGACTTTCATTGATGGTTTATAACCATCTTGTAATTTTGAGGAGAGTGCCGTTTGATTCTTGAACCTCACTCTATCTACAGACAACAATTAATTTTAGTTTTACGACAGCATGAGGTTGTATAAAACAAACCAGACTTCAGAAATCTTCGATCTCGACTTTTTGTATGATCACGAATTGTAGCGCAATATGTTTAATGCCGGAGAACCAGCTCTTGTTAACCATCGGAAAGAGAGACGATTTTTATTTTTATTTAAGATGATTGGTGTGGCTGAATCAAAAGATCTCAAATAGTTCAAACAACCTGATTTATCATCTGGTATACGCAGCCTGTGAGCTGGCTCTCTTGTATGTGAATATAATTTCTTTTTTTTTTTTTTTTTTGAGAAAGGTATGATTTGCACAGTCAAATAGTCTAACTGAATCTCGATGCTAACTGGGTTAATTAAACTCACCTTTCGTAGAGAAAGATTGTTTGGGTAATTGATCTGCATTTTTCTAGCTCGCGTGATTACCCAAGTAGCAAATATTTTCTGAGGTTAAATTAACTTATTTTACTTACTGCTTTTTTCAGTCCTTGATGTTTTTGGTTAAGTGGAGTATATTTTATTGTATTTTAGGTGGCGGTGCACTATTAAAATTTAACAGCCCGAACTTAGGTATTGACAAAATCAGTGCTGCTGCGTAAACTACATACAGCCACCTCTGTAGCGACGGACAGACGAGAAGGAAGTTTTCAGATGTTTAGACAATTCAGAGGATAAACGAAAAACTATATCCCGGTAGAGCAGCACTGCTGACTACGAAGATTCCATATAAATAAATGCATGCCCACGAACTGAGGTAAGCGTCTTCCTCATCCACAGCCGTGACCCAAAACCGGTGCAATCAGTGGAAAAATGGCTACAGGTTGTGAGGCTTCCAAGAAACAATAATTTTCCCGTGATGATGATCTTGCAATTTGCAATGCTGGTCATTGTAGATTGAATAACTTTGATAATTCAACAGATAATGAATGGTAAATGAAGACATTTCTAACTTGATCGTACTGGCTTGCCCTGAACAGCAAGAGCGAATGGTTTGTAATCATATAGTCCGCTTTCACTTTTGATTTCAAAATTTTGAATACTTATTTAATTTTCTCAAATGTGTTCAGGTAACTTTAAATTTATATAAAAGAAACCCACTTGGGAAGGATTACCCAAGGACAGTGAACCCAGTGTTCGTCAATTTGCGGGGCACATTGGCGGTCATCAAATGACTTTATTCATCACGATCGACTCATTTACGCTGCCTTTCTAAAATTTTGGTTACCTCATTTAAAACCATCTACATTGTCTAAATGTACGAAAATAGCCGTGATTTTAAGCCGGCAATTTCTCATGGAGCTCCACGAAACAGTACAATGGAAAATAAAACGCACGTTTCATTTTCAAATTAAAGGAAACGAGACCGAACCAGCTAGGTTCGATTTGTCGGATCTTCAGGCCTTTCTTTTTGTCCCATGCCGTCTTGACAAGCTGAACATTTCAGCTTTCTCGATACAAGAATTTTCTAAAATTTAAGACGTTCGTTAGGTATAAGCAACTGGATTGAAATGACAGCTGGGAAAAGACTATGAAATGTCGGAATGTTGACTGTCTGACAGTGGCTATCACGATGTCTTTGGCTGCATCTGATCATACGTATAATTATGTTGATGGTCAACTACAGAGGGACGCATTTAGTTCACTTTTTTGCTGGACTTATCTTTTAATGTAGAATTTTCTTGCAAAAGCAAATTAAGTTAGTGTCTTATTTCTGTTGAAAGACGCTGAAACCTCTTGAACTTGCAGCATCAGAGTAACGATTTGTTGTACAAAATACGTAGAGCATATGTGTTAATTGTTACCGTTTATTGCTATGCGGAAACGAATACACAGAGTGTATAATCAATTATATGAAGGAGAAACCTTGTGAACTGAAATAGTTCTCAAATATAATTTTTGCGTTCTAACTACTGTTATCAAGATTTCAGAGCATTTGACGCTTACTGTCATATTGAAAAGGATCCAAAACCAATTTTTAGAAGGTTTACTACTGCAACACGATCTGTTGGCAGTTAACTCACTGCGGAATCGCGTCATGTTCGAATCAGGGTTCGATTTGGTAAAGAAGTTCTGAAACAAGCTTGATTAGACCAAATTCATAGCCCAATCTTGAACGAACGAAACTGATCATGTTCTAGGTAAGCTAGAAACCCCAGGCCTGGAAGGCTCTTTCAGTGTATTCGTTTTTGGTTAGGGGATTTCCTAATTAAGTTTGTTTCTTTTCAATAATAGAAGCATTTGCAGTTATCGTATTGTGTGCGATATTTGACAAGGATCAGTTGCAGACTCTAGCCTTGCAGCTAACCTCCATAAATTGGAAAATAGATTTTGGCAAACAAGTTTTTAATACGATAGCTTTCTTTCTAACTGTTTAACAGTTAGTTACTGAAAATCCATGCCATATCAGATTAGAATTAGCTGTAATCATATCAGGTCAGAATTGGTTGTAAAAGTCTGCTTCCATTAGATCAATTGAACACAGTTGTTCGTTGTGATAAATCCACAGATAATTATGGACTCGACTTCTTGGAGCTGTAATGTTGAGTTTCTGTCAATGTTAACACGAACTGGATTGACTTTCAGTTTTGTGCGCCCTGAGTGTATTGTATCCCAGTTCTATCATGATCAGGGAATTTAATGACAACAGGTCAGCGATTCCGTCACGTCTTCGGGGGTTTTCATACCAGTGGCTACTCCAAGTTAATTCAACAAGCAAGCCGATTTACTTTCTACATAAGTAACCAGCAACATTATATTCACCTTTTGGTGGATGAATGCTCCAGCGTATGACCACTCAATGGTGTTACCCAAAAACAGCCCTTTGGTTCAAATACGCGTTTTACCGTGTAAATTTTCCTTTCTTTTCCCGCCTTAGTTTGATTTTATGAGCAGTCAAGATCTTGCTAAGTAGTGTTGTGAATCAAAAGTTTCACTCGAATTGTTACTGACACCGCCGTTTTTAAACCCACAATGAAGACAATTTAGCTTCTTGTATCCATACATTTTTTTTGTTTGATCAACAATTGTGACAGACTCTCGTGCAGGCCATCATGCATTCTCTTCGTGATTGTGTTTAATGAGAGATACATACTATACATAGAGAGCGAGGAAGACAGAGAGAAAGAACATCTTAAATCACAATCAAGTGCCTGGATGGATAATTGCGTTGAATCTTTACAAGAAAACAGAAACATGCTGATTGATCATCGGATAGCAAGCAAAGTTGGCAGACTGAATGTCATGAGGAAAATCCGGTAAAGAATTTCCACAAGCGAATCGTAAGGATGATTGAATTGGAGAAAAGCTTCTCCACGTTTCACTGAGTTTAATTAGTGCAGCTTAAAATTATGATGATGAACACAACTTCATTTTACCCATACGTTTTTCTCAAGGTTGTGTATATCAGTGGGATCAAAAGCTAATGGCCTCTAATTTAAGTAGCACGCAATCAAGGAACTCAGCCGTGTGTTGCTATTCTCCACTTTCAGTTACGGCACTCATCTTTTTATGTAGGAAGAGCAAGAATTAGAAAAAACTAATTCCAGTATGTGTCTAACCAAATATGAGAGAATCATTCAGCGAAAGAATGAATTATTTAATCGAGCAGTGTTGATAAGCAAAATTTTTGGCACATTCAGGGGGCAATTAATGATTTCGGAATCAGTAAACATCCGTGAACTTAAGACCCGTAAAATCTCGAAAGGACTTGCAATTTATTGACGATCTGTTATATCGTTTCTTGTAGATTTTAGTACGTTTGGAAAACTAATTTTAAATTAAACCGACGGGTTGTTCAGCACTAATAATGAAAGACAACTAAAGCTATATCTGTTGATGTTAACCTAGTCATGGAGTGTCTGGCCAGGGAATGCTTCGCTTTCGACCTCAGACATGACTGATAGAATGCTTCTTGCTTCTTTGAGAGCGTGTAATGTGCTTTATTAAGGAAATTAGCTTTGTGAGGCCTGGTTCATGGTTCAGATAAATTTTGCGGTAGGTTTGGGCAAAGATAATGAAGAATTTATTATTCCGCAATCCTTGTGATCATGAGGCACAGCAGAGTCCAAATAAGAATAATCCTTCCAATCCACTGGCAAAAAGAAACCGCTACAAACATTGAATGCGCCATTTTGAACTAACGTTGTAAAGTTTCAGAAATTCAAGCTGAATTCACTGCGCAGTTCAATTCCCGCTAAAATTGATCGTCTAATTCGATTCCGTTCGTTAAACGTTGTGTGGAGCCTACAGTGGTGTTTGAGAAGAAAGCCAGGGGTTCGGCTCCGCAACAACATGTTTGGTCTGTTGGCGCTAAGAATTGCAAGCTCTGTCACGGAAATGGCTGTCATTGGTAGCTGGGATCTGAAAAGGCTTTTATTATTATGACCATCGAAGACGCCAACATGTACAGACAAGAGTAAGGACAAAACCGGAATATAAAATTCTGTCACAAGATGTGTTGGGCATCTTAACATAACTTCAATGGCTACTTCCCTGATAGCCTGAAACCCTTCTAGGTTCCTGTTGGTGCCTTTGTTTGTGAGTGGGTTGGTTTCATCGAAGAAATTAACCACTGTGCATTATTTTACAATGGCAAATGTTAACCCTAATCGCTGATGTCCCCAAGAGTACAAGCAGAGTGGAAACGAATAGATTTTAGAATGCTCGTTAAGATTTAGAGCCACAATCTCGATTAATCATTCCCGCCAGAGTTACTAGATTGTAAATTCACGCTTTTTAATGGTTCTTTTTTTCTGTCACGAACAAATTATATACCCGTCTGTCATGGGATAGCCTAAAGAAATTCTTGTTTCAGGTAAAAGAAATATTTAGCATTTACCTATACTCACTGAATATATGGGTCTTTATTGTTTTTGCTATCTTCAATGTAAAACGTTTCCAGTTGCCAAGGAAAATGCCAGAAAAATCTCAGATCTAATGTCATTTAATGTCATGGTTGCTTGCTATTCCACCAGCGACTGCGTTTCAACAGCAAACCCGTGTCAATATGATTTTACTTCGTAGTATTCGAAGATCTGTGGAATGATATTAAATCTACGTGCTAATCTATATTTTCCACACTAGTGCGCAGAAAGATGAGTATGAACATTTACAAAGGGACGGTAAACGAAGGTTCTTCTTTTCGTGACGATGAACTGGCGCTGTTCAGACTCAGTCTTGGAACGCTCAGCACCACCTTTAGGTACCAAGGAACTGTTTTGCGGTATTTTCCAGCATTTTGGGATCGGCGGTATTGAAAAAAATTATGTCATAATCAAAACTTGAAACTTTTAAACTAGATCTTTCGCCTGATCCGACTTCCGCCCTACATGCTTAAAATTGCGAAATGTAATAGAGATATTTTAACCTCAATCGTTGCCACCAAGCAGGAAGAAATGCAAGCTGTTCTTCGTAACCGGAGCATGAATTGTTTTCAGACTGTTCCTGTTTAGTTAATCTTCCTCAGCTTAAAATTCTTTGAGCTTATCCGCCAAGTTTCATCTTTGCACTATTGTTCACTAATTAAACTTTTACAGTCTGTATTACTAAAATTAATAATGACACTAAAGCTTGATTCATGGTATTCTTTCTTCACTTTTTTTTTTCTATCCTCTGGCATTTACTGGGGGAACGAAAACTCAGACCCAAGGATATAGAAGGGTCCAATGGGGATATATTAATTATCAGTTTTACTCTAACCTGCGTTTATGTCAGCAACGAATATTCACTGTTATGATCCTATCCTTGCGTAGCAAGGTGTCACTTCATTAATGGGTGTTTGGTTATGGGTTAGTTTTCAACGTCTCCTTTAGGACCCCTTACGCCAACTACTGTCAATTAATTTCAACTACTGAGGGACCTGACAATGAACCCACGTGTTCAAGGGTTTAAGGTGTATGTCGCGGGCATAGCCCGACTCAGAGTGTCCCAAAGTTTTCATAGGAGCTAGGAACGAGCCTTTACTGTCTGTATTACAATGCGCTCACAGCCCAAAAGGATTTGATGACGCTAGATGGCAACGCAGTTTTGAATCAAACTTAAGTTTTTGATTGTAAGTTACAGCGGGCTAATTTGCTTTGGCTAGTTATGATAGGACCGATGGTTTCCTTGCTTTTTGTAGGGGGTGAGGGGCGGGGGTGGGGAGGATATATGTTATTAAGGAATGAGGGCGGCGTCAATGTGCAACCTTAGGTACTGTTGACTTTGACAGTATTTGCTGCAGCTTGATGTGTTGCAAGACTAACAAGTTAAGCGTACACTTTACCCTTTTCGAAACTAGTCTTGCAACAAAAATTGCGGTGTGAGCTTCAGGGAAAGTTAAGTACAGGGTAAATTCAAAAAATCTGTTGTAGACCTCAAATTAGGGCCGTTTCTGTCAGAAACATACTGTGCTATTTAAGGGCTAATGTTGCTCTTCTATTAAAATTTGTGTCAAAACAGTCAATAATTTCAATGGCTAAAATGAGTCTTAAAGAAGGTTGGAATGGCTTTTGAGCCTATGTTGACAGTACTGAATAAGGACCAAAATGCGCCCAATGTACATGGTTAGAAATCCGTGTGCACCCAGGCAAGAGCTAAAGTGAGTCCCAGAGTGGGCTGAGAGGGTCTTTGGTAGGGATGTTTAATGCCCCAAATTGTGACCAAAACAGGACAGGCTTTCTCCGACTGAACACAGTACCATCGTCATCATTGCGTTGTTACTTGCAGGAAAATTTTACTCGTGTAAAATGATCCACCAAAAGCAAGGACGACCAAGATGATTCGGATGGAACACACGTTTTCAGAAAAGAAAACTGGCAATGACCTTGTTTTTCTGTGTTTATTTCAAGGTTCAAAAACTTATTGTCTTTGTTAAGTTGTGGTGTTGTTTGATTCAATCAGATTAGACTAGTTGTTGTCATTCGTAATCTTCAGTCTGGTTGAATTCATTGTTTCGCTGCATTTTTAGAATTTTAACCATTCCGCTTCAAATGGGGACAACTTTCACAACAACTTAAAGTGTCTGTTAGCAAATGACACTGCATCCGTGATGCTTATTGCTAAATCAGGTTACTTTTTAGTCTCATCAGGTGGGAATTCGATGCACCACAAAATCAGATCACTGAGAAGTCCCAACAGTAAAATGTAACTTAGTGGCCAAAACATGCATGTTTTAACGTGCATTTATCGCACGAACAAGCAAAGTACTATACAAATATATACAATAAACAAGTATTATTTAATGACCTAGAAAATACAAGTCGTTTACTAGTTGCATGGCTAGTTTTGCATACATGACTGAGTTTACAAACCAGCCATCACAATATTCTCCATGTCTGACAACCAACGCCAATCTTTTGAAGAGTAGTCGTACCAGCTGGCATATTTAGTCTACCTGATCTTCCAAATAAATTCCAGAGCTCTTGAAAGTTGATTTAATCGAACAAATTAAACTAACTATGGTTGACTTGATTGATTTTAGACGTTTTAATGGTGGCGACTGAGAGTCTATGTATAAACTTACGGCCACCCTTTCTTGCTCCTTATTATCATTGCGATGATGATGATGATGATGATGATGATGATGATGATGATGACAATATTGGTAAATATAATTACTGTTTTGCCGTTTGAAATAACATTACTGTGACGAATTTATTTCGACACGAACTAGGAACTTTTGCCTGTGCCTTCTCGATAACAAAAACACAAACAAACCAATATGTGTAGCCCTCTAGCTCTGAAAGCAAAGGTAACACTACACCTCTACGCGGTATGGCCAGACACCTATTCAAGCGCCAGTCCCATACTATCCTTGTGGTAGCTGGGAAAGTACAATAGTTTCGGCGATGCATGGAGATGTGGATCGCCAAAATTATAGGGACAAAAAGATGTCATAATAAACGACAAAAAGATGTCATAATAAACCACCTTAAAGCAATGGTCAGACTATATTGCTCCGCGGTAAGCTAGTCCCCCACGTATGCTATGTAAGTACTTGAATAGAAGAATCATCTATCCACTATTGTTCACTAATTGAGCTTTTGCAGTCTGTATTACTAAAATTAATAGTGACACTAAAGCTCGATTCATGGTATTTTCTCTTCACTTTTTTTGTTCCATCCTCTGGCATTTACTGGGGGAACGAAAACTCAGACCCAAGGATATACAAGGGTCCAATGGGGATATTAATAATCAGTTTTACCCTAACCTGCGTGTGTGTCAGCAACGAATATTCACTGTTATGATCCTATCCTTGCGTGTCAATGAATGGATGTTTGGTTATCGGTTCGTTTTCAACGTCTCCAGAAGGAGCCGTGAACTGATGATAATCATGTCAGATTTGTTGGAATGTCAACTACTAAGGGGGCCGACAATGAACTCACGTGTTTAAGGTCATAAAGCATATATACTTTTTTCGAGTCTGACTCAGAGTTTCCCAAAGTTCTTCCCTGAGGGCAGACCGTGTCTAAAATTGACTCACATTTCTGCAAGGCTGATCGGACTGCGTAGAAAACTTAACACGACAGCGACATGATAGAGACCAAACGGAGAATCAACAGAATGCGGCAACCGTGGACAGCTGAAAAAAAAAATGAGCTAAAATTGAGCTCGGCATCTTCATGGTAGCTCGAATCTGCACATTAATTATGCGGGATGCCCTCAGGGAAGACCATGTCAAAATTTCGGTCGCCTTCCTTCTTTTTTTCTTCCTTGCAGTCACAAATTGCAATGAATAAATTAATTGAACCTGAATTAAATTCTGTTCTCTCCTAGAGGGGGTACATTTGTCTTCTAATGTTCTCATTCTCTCCTACAAAAACGGCGCAATCAGAATCAATTATGTGGATAGGAAGGGAGGAGATGGATTCAACCGTATCTGTGTGACGTCACATAGCCACTAGTCTTTCAAATTCGCGGCCATATTGTTGACATGTTTTAGATTCAAATATGCCGTTTTTAGAAAGAAAATTAACCCCTTTGAAGCGGTAAATCGAAAGAATAACTTCTAAGAAGTACTCAACAGTTTAAACGGTGGAAATTGGAAAGTTCCTGCCGAAGAAATCACGCTTAGTTTGACAGATTGTAGGAGCACAATGCGAGGAGAAAAGGTCATTGATAAGCTTAAACACGCGTCACACAACTTTGTTGAACTAATGCCTAAACGCTACTGGAAATCCAATTCACAAAAAAGTGAAAGGTTTGATTTCCAATTGTTGCTAAAAGTTTTCATTTAGGAAAGCTTTTTCTCTGTTTTTTTTTTTTCCTTGATTAAACGAGGACAATTCAAATGTAATCTTACACTTACTGACATTGCATAACCAGAATAGAAAACGTGAGTCAGGCCTTAATGTGTGGTCATTAGGTTACGTTATCGTCAAAAAAAAAATCCCTTTATGACGATAAGTAGGGTAACGCATGGGGATGCCGAAACGGAAAGACAGAAAACAAACATTTTTAAAGCAGTAAATCGAAAGAATAACTTCTAAGTAGTACTCATTAGTTTAAACGGTGGAAATTGGAGAGCTCACGGCGAAGAAATTACGGCTATGACAAACAGATCGAACTGTAGACTTTGTCAAACTGATGTCTAAGTGCTACTGGTATTAATCGACCTAACAAAAAAAGTAAAGGTTTGATTGTCAATTTTACTAGTTTTACAAGTTTTCATTTAGGAGAGCTTTATGTCTGTTCGTCTTTCTGTTTTCTTGATGAAAACAACTTACTGACAGTGCGTAACCAGAATATAATTAGCGCTGATGATAAGGTTTGTAATTCATGCTCGTAACAATCACGATAATTTCCAGTACCTGTCAGATATGCTGTTATCTTGCGGTATCATTAAGAGCTAAGAAACTCGATTGAAAACTAACTACTAAAAGGTCATCATTTTATGCAATCAACGATCTCGAACTCCAACAGGTTATCAGCAAAGTTAATGCTTACATCCACCCAAGCATCCCGGGTAACCCTCAAAAACGCGTCTTGTTATGAAAGGACCGATGATTTTTTGCTTTTTCTAGGTGGTGGGAGGGGGTGGGGAGAGTATATGTTATTAAGGAGTGAGGGCGACATCAATGTTCAACATTAGGTACTGTTGGCTTTGACTGTATTTCCTACAGCTTGATTTGTTGCAAGACTAACAAGTTGAGCGTATACCTTACCCTCTTCGAAACTTGTCTTGTAACAAAAACTGCGGTGTGAGCTACAGGGAAAGTTAGATACAGTGTAAATTCAAAAAATCTGTTATAGACCTCAAATTAGGGCTGTTCTGTGAGAAACATACTGTGCTATTTAAGGGATAATGTTGCTCATCTATTAAAATTTGTGTCAAAACAGTCAATAATTTCAATGGCTAAAATAAGTCTTAAAGAATGGCTTTTGAAGCGTATGTTTACAGTCATCAATAAGGACCAAACTGCGAATAATGTACACGGTTCGAAATCCGTGTGCACCCAGGCAAGAGCTAAAGTGAGTCCCGGAGTGGGCTGAGAAGGTCTTTGATAGGAATGTTTCGCCCCAAATTGTGACCAAAATGTCTCCATGTGGGATTGATTCAGCACATAGTTCACCAAGGCTAAATTAGCATTTTGTGACTGAAATAGATCTTTGGATATACAGTGTAGTCTTGGCGAGACGCGTTGCAGTGTGGACAGGCTCTCTACAACTTAACACAGTACCATCGTCATCATTGCGTTGTTACTTTTACTCGTGTAAAGTGATCCACCAAAAGCAAGGACGACCAAGATAATTTGGATGGAACACACGTTTTCAGGAAAGAAAACTAACAATGACCTATTTTTTCTGTGTTTATTTCAAGGTTAAAAAAAACTTATTGTCTGTATGAAGTTGTGGTGTTGTTTAATTCAATCAGATTAGACTAGTTGTTGCCATTCGTTATCTTCAGTCTGGTTGAACTCATTGTTTCGCTGTATTTTTAGAATTTCAACCTTTCCGCTTCAGATGGGGACAACTTTCACAACAACCTAAAGTGTCTGTTAGCAAATGACACTGCATCCGTGATGCTTATTGCCAAATCAGGTTACTTTTTAGTCTCATCAGGTGGGAATTCGATGAACCACAAAATCAGTTCACTGAGAAGTTCCAACGGTAAAATATAACTTAGTGGCCAAAACAGGCATGTTGTAACGTGGATTTATCATACGAACGAGCAAAATACTATACAAATACATACAATAAACAAGTATTGTTTAATGATTTAGAAAATGCAAGTCGTTTACTAGTTTTGTATAGCTACATACATGACTGAGTTTACAAACCGGCCATCACAATATCCAACCTCAGATTTTCTCCATGTCTGACAACCAACGCCAATCGTTTAAAGAGTAAGTCGTGCCAGCTGCCATATTTAGTCTACCTGATCTTCCAAATGAATTCCAGAGCTCTTGAAAGTAGATTTAATCGAACAAATTAAAGTGCAAGAGTATATGATGCCTTTATAATAATTAAAAGGAACGTCCGGCAAAGCGAGCAACGGATTTGCAAATCTTTTTTTTTTTTTTAGTTTCGGTAACTAAGGTTGACTTAATTGATTTGAGAAGTTTGTAATAATAATGACTGAGGGGCTATGTATAAACTTATAGTCACCCTTTCTTGCTTTTTATTATCATTACGATGAAACAGATGATGATGATGGTGACGATGATGATGATGATGATGATGATGATGATGATGATGATGATGATGATGATGACGATGATGACAACTATTGGTACTATATAGTTAAAATTTGCCCTTTGAAATAATATTACCGTGACGGCTGATTTTGTTATTTTATTTTTTATTTTTTTTATTTTTATTTTTTTTCTGTTTTGTTTTGTTTTGTTTTTGTCATACGATCGAAACTATTAAAATAATTTATTTCGACAAGAATGAGGAACTTTTAATTTGTCTGTGTCTTCTCGAGAACAAAAACACAAATAAAACAATATGTGTAGCACCTTTAATAAGCCATCTGAAAACAAAGGTAACACTACATCTCTATGCGGTATGGCCAGACACCCATGCGTCAGTGCCACACCATCTTTGTGGTAACTGAGAATGTAGAACAGTCTCGGCAATGCCTGTGAAGATGTGGATCAGCTAAATTAATAGGGAGCACGCGTGACGACAAAAAGATGTCATAATAAACCACCTTAAAGCATTGGTCACACTGCATTGCCCCGCAGTTTAGCCAGTCCCCCACGTATGCTGTGTAAGTACTCGAATACAAGAATTTTCAATTGAGTGTCGAAAGTAATTACGCGGGATCGAAAGAATAACTTCTAAGAAGCACTCGACAGTTGAAACGGTGGAAATCGGAGAGTTCCGGGCAAAAGAAAAAAAAAACAGAAAGAAAACAGGCAAAAAGTTTTCCTAAATGAAAACTTTTAGTAAAAATTGACAATCAAACCTTTAATCTTTTTCTGAAGTGGATTTCCAGTAGCGTTTAAGCATCAATTCGACAAAGTGATGTAATGTGTGTTTTAGCTTATCAATGACCTCTTCTTCTCGCATCGTGGTTCTACAACTGTCAAACAAAGCATGATTCCTTCGCCAGGAACTCTCCAATTTCCACTGTTTTAACTGTCGAGTGCTTCTTAGAAGTCATTCTTCCGATTAACCGCTTCAAAATGGTTAATTTTCTTATTGAAAGCGGCATAGTTGAGTCCAAAACATGCAAAACAATTTGGACGCCACAATAGTGACAAAAACATCCCTTCTAGGAGAGGGCAGAATTTAATCCAGGTTTCAGATAATTTGTCGTCACACAGGCAGGGATGAGGGGGTCACCTCCCCCGTGATATTGGGCCGTTTTTATTGAAGGCAATCAGAACAATAGAACCTTTCTAGGAGAGAGCAGCTTAGGCTTAATCCTCTTCGCTCCGACCGGAGCATAGGGCTTCTACCTCAGCCTTCCGTCAGACCCGAATTTTTGCTGTTCGTTTCACTTCATCCTATGACATCGCCAAGTCCTCATATTCTTGCTGGATTGTCCTTCTCCAAGACTTCTTCGGTCTGCCCCTCCGCCTGACCCCTTGAGGGTTCCACTCAAGGGACAGGCGGGTGATGTTAGTAGCAGGCTTCCTCAAAGTGTGGCCGATCCATCGCCATTTTCTTCTCCGGATGGTGACTTCATCCTCTCTTGCTTTGTACGCTGCTACAGCTCCTCATTCGAGATCTTTCTGGGCCACCACACTTCCAACATGTACCGGAGTCTGCGATTGGTAAAGGTCTGAAGCTAGGTGATGATCTTCTTTGTTAATCTGCGAGTCTCAGATCCGTACAGGAGGACCGACTTGACGTTAGAATTAAATATTCTTATCTTTGTCCACAGTGAGATGAACTTTCATCTCCATATGGGTCTTAAAATGGAGAATGCAACCTGTGCCTTCCTGCAACTGGCCTCAACATCTTCCTCAGTGCCGCCAGAGGTGGTAATAAGGCTGCCGAGGTATGTGAAGGCGGATACTTGCTCCAGGACCTCTCCAACACAATTGATGTTACCAGTATTTTCTGGGGATCGAATCCTCATCTCCTTGGTTTTGGACGTGTTAATCTTGAGACCCTGGCAGCCTGTTCTAGCATCACCGCGAACTTCTGTCTCATGTGGGTGATCTTCTGACTCAGCAAAACCATATCATCAGCAAAGTCTAAATTTTCCAACTTCTGCAGCAGGGTTTAATTGGATTCCGGTCTTGCCGTCTCCAAAAGCTTGTCGAGATACCCAGTCTAGTGCCACAAGGAAGAGAAGAGGGCTAAGCAAGCACCCCTGGCGAACCCCAGTGTTCATGCTGAAGGACCCTGTCATTTCATCTTCATGTAAACTCTTGCTTGGAAGTCATCGTAAAAGATCTAGGAAATTACTCGGAAGCCATTGTTAATCGATCCAGGGAATCAAAGGTCTTCTCAAAGTCCACGAAAACCATATATAGCTCAGTGTTCCACTCCATGGTCTGCTCCACTATGATCCTCAATGTAGCGATCTGGTCGCAGCGGGATCTCTCCTTACGAATCCCGCTTGTTCATCCCGGAGTCTACCCTCAAGAGCATCCATCATCCTCTCCAAAATGATCAGAGCAGAGTTTAATGAAAAAATTAATGTGCAGATTTGAAGCTACCATGGAGGAAAAAAAAAGATAGCGACCCTAATTTTAGACACGGTCTGCCCTCACGGCATTCCGCGTAATCAGTATTCATTTCTGTATTACATTGTTATTGTTATTGTTGATGGGCAATTTGCTGCATACGCACTAAAAATCTAAAAATATATATGACTGCAGAAAGGATGAGAAACTGGTAAGGTTATTACGTTCATACGCTAAGCAGATTTCTATAAAGAAATGTTTTAAACGCGAGCAGCAGTGCCGCCTCGTGGTTTTTTAGACCCGATAAAACACGTGCTGCGAGTTTTTTGAACGGCTTCAAAACATTCCTGGAAAAGTGTGTGTCGAGAGAGTTCATAACAATGATGCTTTAATGAAAGTTGGAAATTAGAATACGAGAAAAACATTAAACACCACATACTAATTAGGTGAGGTTTTATCGGGATTTAATACCACTGCACGTGACGTTTTATCGACCATTTGATAAGTCAGTGGGCTTATAAATTATTAATGAGTTTTGAATACTATGAAAAAGATTGGAGTTCCGCGTTTAGGCTTGGCTAAAGATATATAGATATATTACAGCATCCCCCTTAATGATGCAAAAACTGTCGTCCACATAGCATTTCCATTATCTGGGAGGAACAGGAGTTGCGTTAATGGCTGAATTCTCAATTACTTCCATGCATATATTAGCTGAGACACTGAGTTCCACTAGTAACACTACGGAGAAATAGTCCTTATGACAAATGTGTCACTTCATGAATGGATGTTTGGTTATAGGTTAGTTTTCAACGTCTCCAGTAGGACCCCTTACACGTGCACGTACACGTCACGTGAATTGGCGATAATCAGATATGTTAGATTTGTTGGAATGTCAACTTACTAAGGAGCCTGACAATGAATTCACGTGTTTTAGGGTATAAAGTGTATGTCGCGAGCATAGATTTTTTGCGAGCCCCACTCATAGTGTCCCAAAGTTCTCATAGGAGCTAGGAACGAGCCTTTACTGACTTTATTACAATGCACTCACAGCCAGAAAGGATTTGATGATGCCCGATTGCAACGTAGTTTTGAATCAAGGAAGAAGGGTGGATTTTTTCAGATGTTTAGACAATTAAGAGGATGAACGAAAAACGAAATGCTGGTAGAGGAGTACTGCTGATTACGAAGATTCCATGGAAATAAATGCATGCGCACGGACTGAGGTAAGCGTCTTCCTCATCCACAGCCGTGACCCAAAAGGTGCAATCAGTGGAAAAATGGCTACAGGTTGTAAGGCTTCCAAGAAATCATAATTTTCGCGTGATCATGGTCTTGCAATTTGCAATGCTGGTGCTATAGATTGAATAACTTCGATAATTCAACACCTTGTAGGTAATGAATGGTAAATGAAGACATTTCTAACTCGATCGTAGTGGCTGGCCTGAACAGCAAGCAAATGGTTTGTAAATTTATAGTCCGATTGCACAATTTGGAATACTTGTTTTAGTTTTCTCGCAAAAGCATGGATGTTTGGTTATGAGTTAGTTTTCAACGTCACTAGTGCGACCCCTTACGCGTGCACGAATTAAGTTCACGTGAATTAACGATAATCATATCAGATTTATTGGAATGTCAACTACTAAGGAGCCTGACAACGAACTCACGTGTTCAAGGGCATAAAGTGTATGTCGTGAGCATAGCCCGACTCAGAGTGTCTCAAAGTTCTCATAGGAACTAGGAACGAGCCTTTACTGTCTGTATTACAATGCACTCACAGACAGAAAGGATTTGATGGAGCTAGATGGTAACGCAAAAAAAGTAAGACACGCGTAAAACTTCTGCTTCCATTAGATCAATTGAACACACTTGCTCGCCGTAATAAATCCACACTGTCAGATAATTATGGAGACTGGACTTCTTGGAGTTGTAATGTTGAGTTTCTGTCAATGTTGACACAAACTGTATTGACTTTCAGTTTCGTGCGCCTTGAGTGTACTGTTTCCCAGTGCTATTTTCTTTTGATATTGCCCTAGCAGTTATTAACAATAAAACAGATTCATTATGAAACCCTGAAGCCGTGATGTTGTCTCCATTCATGATGGAAACTTGAATGGATTTTAGGTTAGTACGCCTTTTGGTGTCTATATCCTTTGTGTAGGTATGACCTGACGGTAGGAAATACGTCACTTGTCCCATCCCCATGTGTGCAATCGGACGGACAAAGTTCAATTTTACAATAGACGACAGATTTCACGACTCAATAAGCTCTTTCTTTCTTGTTACAGCGAGGAAGACTAAAATGGTGGATGCTGTAAATACAGCACTTGAGATGTCCGGCGTCGAAACCTTACCTACGCGAAGGTAAGCAGATGTTTCTAAAACCAAGAGCAATATACGCTCTCGCATCCTAATGGAAATTACAAGACTTTCATTGATGGTTTATAACCATCTTGTAATTTTGAGGAGGGTGCCGTTTGATTCTTGTTATTAACCTCACTCTATATAAAGACAACAATTAATTTTAATTTTAAGACAGCACCAGGTTGTATAAAATAAACCAGACTTCAGCAAATCTTTGATCTCGACTTTTTGTCTGATCACGAATTGTAGCGCAATGTCTTTAATGCCGAAGAACCAGTTCTTGTTAACAATCGGCAAGACAGACGATTTTTATTTTTATTTAAGATGATTGGTGTGGCTGAATCAGATTTATCATCTGGTATACGCAGCCTGTAAGCTTGCTCCCTTGTATGTGAATATAAATGTTTTTTTGAGAAAGGTATAATTTGCACAGTCAAATAGTCTAACTCAGGAATCCCGATGCTAACTGGGTTAATAGAACTCACCTTTCGTAGAGCAAAATTGTTTGGGTAATTGATCTGCATTTTTCTAGCTCGCGTGATTACCCAAGTCGAAACTATTTTCTGAGGTTAAATTAACTTTATTTTAGTTGCTGCTTTTTTCAGTCCTTGATGTTGTTGGTTAAGTAGAGCATATTTTATTGTATTTTAGGTGGCGGTGCACTATTTAAATTTAACAGCCCGAAGTTAGGTATTGACGAAATCAGTGCTGCTGCGTAAACCACATACAGCCACATCTGTAGCGACGGACGGAAGGAAGAAAGAAGGGTCGAATTTTTTCAGATGTTTAGACAGTTCAGAGGATGAACGAAAAACGATATGCTGGTAGAGCAGTGCTGCTGACTACGAAGATTCCCGGTGGAAATAAATGCATGCCCACAGACTGAGGTAAGCGTCTTCCTCATCCACATCCGTGATCCAAAACGTGCAAACAGTGGAAAAATGGCTACAGATTGTGAGCCTTTCAAGAAACTATAATTTTCTCGTGATGATGATCTTGCAATTTGCAATGCTGGTCCTTGTAGATTGAATGTTTTTGATAATTCAACACCTTGTAGATAATAAATCGTAAATGAAGACATTTCTAACTCGATCGTACTGGCTGGCCCTGAACAACAAGAGCAAATAGTTTGTAATTATATAGTCCGCTTTCACTTTCGATTTCACAATTTGGAATACTTGTTTAATTTTCCCAAATGTGTTAAGGTAACTTTAAATTTGTAAAAAAAAAAAAACTCACTTAATTGGGAAGGATTACCCAAGGACAGTGAACATATTCGTCAATTTGCGGGGCACAGTGGCGGTCATCAAATGACTTTATTCATTACGGTCGACTCGTTTACGCTGCCTTTGTAGAATTTTCGTTACCTCTTTTAAATCCATCTACACTCCTCTAAATGTACAAAAGAAAGCGGTGATTTTCAGCCGCAATTTCTCATGGAGCTTCAAGAAACAGTACAATGGAAAATAAAACGCCCGTTTCATTTCCAAATTAAAGTAAACAGGACCGAATCAGCTAGGTTCGATACGTCGGATCTTTCGGCTTTTCTTTTCACTGTCCCATGAAGTCTTGACAAGCTGAACATTTCAGCTTTCTCGATACAAGAAGTTTGTAAAATTTATGACATTCGTTTGGTATAAGTAGCAGGACCAAAATGACAGCTGGGAAAAGACTATGAAATGTCGGAATGTTGACTGTCTGACAATGGCTATCACGATGTCTTTGGCTGCATCTGATCATACGTACAATCATGTTGATGGTCAACTATGGAAGGACGCATTTAGTTTACTTTTTTTCTGGACTTATCTTTTATTGTAGAATTTTCTTGCAAATTAAATTAGGGTCTTATTTTATAGTACGTCTGTTAAAAGACGCTAAAACCTCGAGAACTTGCAGCACCAGAATAACGATTTGTTGTACAAAATACGTAGAGCACATGTGTTAATTGTTACCGTTTATTGCTATGCGGAAACGAATACACTGAATGTATAATCAATGATATGAAGGAGAATCTTGTGAACTGAAATAGTTCTTAGATATAATTTTTGCGTTCTAACTACTGTTATCAAGATTTCAGAGCATTTGACGCTTACTGTCATATCGAAAAGGATCTAAAACGAAATTTTGGAAGGTTTAATACTGTAAGACGATCTGTTGGCAGTTAACTCACTGCGGAATCGCGTCATGTTTGAATCGGCTCGATTTGGTAAAGCTGTTCTGAGGGAATGAAACTGATCATGTTCTAGTTAACCTAGAAACCCTAGGCCTGGCAGGCTCTTTCAAGGGAGGGAAGGGGGGGGGGGGGGGGGTTGGGGCTTTTTCATCTATTAACAAGGATCAGTTGCAGACTCTAACCTTGCAGCTAACCTCCATAAACTGGAAAATAGATTTTAGCTGATTTTGGTAAACAAGTTTTACTGAATATGATAGCTTCCGTTCTAACAGTTTAACAGTTAGTTACTGAAAATTCATGCCATATGACTTTCGAAGTTAAACTTCGTGTACCTATGTCAGAATTAGCCGTGTAAAAGTCTGCTTCCATTAGATTAATTGAACACACTTGTTCGTTGTGATAAATCCACAGCTCATTATGGACTCGACTTCTTGGAGTTGTAATGTTGAGTTTCTTTCAATGTTAACACGAACCGGATTGGCTTTCAGTTTCGTCCGCCTTGAGTGTATTCTTTCCCAGTTTTACCATGATCAGGAAATTAAATGACAACAGGTCAGCGATTCCGTCACGTCATCGCGGGTTTTCATACCAGTGGCTACTCCAAGTTAATTCAACAAGGAAGCCGATTTACTTTCTACATAATTAACCAGCAACACTATAGTTCACCTTTTGGTGGATGAATGTTTTCCTTACTTTTCCCGCTTTTAAAGTTTCATTTTATGACCAGTCAAGATCTTGCTAAGTAGTGTTGGGAATCAAAACTTTCACTCGAATTGTTTTAAACCCAACATGAAGACCCGTCGATCAAGACAATACCTTCTTGTATCCATACATTTCTTTGATTGATCACCAATTGTGACAGACTCTCATGCAGGCCATCGCATTCTCTTCGTGATTGTGTTTAATTAGAGATGGAGAGCGAGGAAGACAGAGAGAAAGAAAATCTTAAATCCCACTCAAGTGCCTGAATGGATAATTGCGTTGAATCCATACCAGAAAACTGAAACAAGCTGATTGATCATCGGAAAGCCAGCGAAGTTACCCACTGAATGTCATGAGGAACATCTAAAGAATTTCCACACCGGAATCGTAACGAAGGATGATTGAATTGGAGAATAGCTTCTCCACGTTTCACTGAGCTTAATTAGTGCGGCTTAAAATTATGATGATGAACACAACTTCATTTCACCCATAGGCTTCGCTCAAGGTTGTAGATGGACTAAATTGTATATATCAGTGGGATCAAAAGCTAATGGCCTCTAATTTCAGTAGCACGCAATTAAGGAACTCAGCCGTGTGTTGCTATTCTCAACTTTCAGTTGCGACACTGATCTTTTTGTGCAGGAAGAGAAAGAATTAGAAAAGAAGCAATTCTAATCTGTGTCTAATAATTCAACGAAAGGGTGAATTATTTAATCGAGAAGTGTTGATAAGCAAGATTTTTGGCATATTCAGGGGCAAGTTATTAATAACGGATTCCGGAATAATAAACATCCGTGAACTTAAGACCCGTAAAATCTCGAAAGGACTTGCGATTTCTTTTCGATCTGTTATAACGTTCCTTGTAGATTTTAGTACGTTTGGACTACTAATCTGGAATTAAACCGACGAGTTGTTCAGCACTAATAATGTATAGCAACTAAAGCTATTTCTGTTGATGTTAACCTAGTCATGGAGTGTAATTCTGTTAATTGTCTAGCCAAGGAATGCTTCGTTTTCGACCTCAGACATAACTGATAGAATGATTCTTACTTCCTCGTGAGCGTGTAATGTGCTTTATTATGGAAATTAGCTTTGCGTCAGGTCTGGTTCATGGTTCAGATAAATATCGCGGTAGGTTTGGGCAAGGATAATGAAGAATTTATTATTCCGCAATCCTTGTGATCATGAGGCACAGCAGAGTCCAAATAAGAATAATCATTCCAATCCACTGGCAAAAAGAAACCGCTACAAACATTGAATGCGCCATTTTGAACTAACGTTGTAAAGTTTCAGAAATTCAAGCTGAATTCACTGCGCAGTTCAAGTCACGCTAAAATTGATCGTCTAATTACATTCTGTCGTTAAACGTTGTGTGGAGCCTACAGTAGTGTTTGAGAAAAAAGACAGCACTGGTTCGGCTCCGCGACAACATGTATGGACTGTTGGCGCTTATAAGAATTGCAAGCTGTGTCACGGAAATGGTTGTCATTGGTAGCCGGGATCCCAAAAGGTTTGATTATTACGACCATCGATGAAGCCAGCATGTACAGACAAGAGTAAGGACAAGACCGGAATGTAAAATGCTGTTACAAGATCAAAATGTTCGAAGATGTGTTGGGCATCTTAACATAACTTCAATGGCTACTTCCCTGATGGCCTGGAACCCTGCTAGGCTCCTGTTGGTGCCTTTGACTGAGTTGGTTTCATCGAAGAAAACCACATAGCATATGGTGTGCATTATTTCGCAACGGCAAATGTTAACCCTTAATAAGTTGCTGACCTCCGCAAGAGTACAAGCGGAGTGGAAACGAATAGATTTTAGAATCACGGCTCGTTAAAATAATTGTTTATGGCAACAATCTGGATTAATCAATCCCGAAAGAGTTACTAGATTGTAAATTCACGAAAAATCAAGCCTTTTAATAGTTCTTTTTCTGTCATCTGACTGGGCATAATGGGTCTTTTTTATGCCATTTCTGTCTGTGATCTAGAACAACAGCGTTTTTTTTTTACTGAATATATGGCTCGTTATTGTTTTTGCTATCTTTAATGTAAAACGTTTCTTTGCAAAGGAAAATGCCAGAAAAATCTCAAACTAATGTCAATTAATGCCATGGTTGGTTACTATTCCGCCAGCGACTGTGTTTCAACAGCTAACCGTTGTCAATATGATTTAACTTCGTAGTATTCGAAGACCTGTGGAAGGACATTAAATCTACGTGCAAATTTATATTTTCTACACAAGTGCGCAGAAAGATGACATTTAAATGTTAACCATATCTAGTCGCTGACCTCCGCAAGAGTACAAGCGGAGTGGAAACGAATAGATTTTAGAATGCTCGTTAAGATTTAGAGCCACAATCTGGATTAATCATTCCCGCCAGAGTTACTAGATGGTGAATTCACGGAAATTCAGGTTTTTAATAGTTTTTCTCTATTGCGAACAAATTATATATCTGTCTGTCATGGGATAGCCTAAAGAAATGGTTGTTCAATATTTAGCATTTACGTATACTCCAATTGCAATTTACAAGTAAATTAGTGAAATGCTTTTGGGTAAAGAAAGATACATCGGGACTGTGCCAAACTAAAGCAACGAAAACTTGAACTCGTGTCGATAATGTGTCTTGGGTCGCCTTGGAACAAAGCAACAATTTTAAAGAGAACATCAGTAGAAATAATTTTTCTTGTAGATATGATTTATAATATGGTTTTTGTTTAGCCTTAGTTTGACTCCATTGCTTTCGACTGAGTAATTCTACGGTGCTGTCCTGATCGATTTACAGCTGATTTACTGAGTTGTGTGGACTGAGCATAATGGCTCACCTTTGTTATGTCATTTCTATCTGTGATCTTGAACAACAGCGTTTATTCACTGAAAAGGTGGCTCTTTATCCTTTTTGTCATCTTCAATGTAAAGCGTCTCTTTGCCAAGGAAAAGGCTAGAAAAATGCTCCTCTTATCTATCGAAAGCATATAATGGCTTGGAGAGGTGGTTACTGAAACCCCATGAAACTCAGAGTGCACATTTAACATAAACAATCAGTGAATTGGATAATTCGGGAAGTCGATTATTTCTCTAATCGAGCCCTAAGTTTTGAAGTACTAGTGGAGTCGTACAATTTCTCCAAGACTACCTTATTAGGACCACGGCGAAGTGGTGGGACTGGAGACAAATAGAACCTGATACAAATGGTCTTGACTCGGAAAATATGGCCTCGTCGAATCGTCTGCAGATAGAATCATACAAAGCTTTGTAGACAAAACGCATCGCTGTGGAAGCCAATTCTTCAAAGACTCAGGCTTGAGAAAAGGTACTTCCTCCCTTTGGCCATTTTAACGTCCTGTGCAAAATGGAATATTTTTCCCTCATATATTTCAAGATCTTAATTCCTTCAAATCTCAATTAGAATTCGACGGACCCTGTGCTACTGCTCAGTGGCAATCAATTAATTATCTCTTCAGGAACGAAGGCGTCCTCTTGATGCAAGTAAAACACGTTATGTTTTATTTACTGTGAGGCTGGTAGATTAACTGAAGCTACATGATAGAAACTCTTGTCTTGCTTTTCTCAACGCAAAATTGGAGTTATGGCGATAAGCTTGTGTTTTTACAATGGTTCCATTTACAAGGTTGGACTCCTCTCCTGTCAAAACCATGAACATGATCGCCTTCGTTTCCTGCAACATGCAGGCTCCAATCGTCTTTTTCGGTGCACAGGGGCTGTTGCTCTGGTCGTAAAGCGGAAGATCAGACAATTAAAATGTGAGAGAATTAACTTTCGTCGAGCATCAATATTTAGCCAAATGTCTGGGTAAAACAGTGAAGTAAGCTTATATAAACCCACTAATCTGATTTTCAAGACGAGGTCCAGTTAATTCAAAATTCCTCTGTCGGTGCTTAACACTTTAATTTCATTATATTCGCACCAGTTGCGTTTCCTGTAAATGCCTTTATGTATTCACTGAATCAAATGGTTCTTCTGTGTTATTTTGTATTTTAGTATAGCCAATTTACCGAATGAATGGAAAGAAAAAAAGTAAAGAATGAACAGTATTTATTAGGTGAACTTATTTGAGGTTTTAATGCACTTACCAAATTTCTCGCAGCTTCATAGGAAATTTAATTGTTTTGTATTGTTTTTGTGGATTTAACCCTTTGCCTGGTTTAAACAGCGCCGATGCAATTATGAAGAATGCAAACTACGCATAGGAAGTATAACCGCAAAGTAAACGACAGATTACACCAATTGAAAGTATTGTTAAAACGACAGCTGTTCACTTGAATAACCACAATAAGGAATTTCACACGACTCAATATTTTATTCTAGGTGGTAAACGGGTTTCAAGCAATTTGTCTCAAATCCATGACACAAAATGATGAGAATGTTGAGCTTAGAAATGTAAAAGGTTATAATGGAGGGAGCTGAACATTTAAAACCACCTGTATGATATCAGTTTGAACAGTGTAAGATTTAACGTCATGGTTGCTTGCTATTCCGCCAGCGACTGTATTTCAACAGCTAACCCATGTTTATATGATTTTACTTCGTAGTAGTCAAAGACATGTGGAAGAATATTAAAACTACGTGCAAAACTATATTTTCCACACCAGTGCGGAGAAAGATGAGTATCAACATTTACAAAGGGATAGTAAACGAAGGCTTTTGTTTTCTTGACGATGAACAGGGGCTGTTCAGACTAAGGTTTGGAAAGCTCAGCACCACCCGAACTGTTTTGCAGTATTTTCCAGCATTTTGGGATCATCGGTATTGGAAAAAATTATGTCATAATCAAAACTTGCAACTTTTAAAATGGATCATGGACATGTTTTTGCGACCTGTACTAGAGATATTTCTATCTCAATCGTTGGTCGACGGTTTGCAGGAAGAAATGCAAGCTGTTCTTCGTAACCGGAGCATGAATTGTTTTCAGACTTTTCCTGCTCAGTTAAGCTTCCTCAGGTTAAAATTCTTTAAGCTTATCCGCAAAGTTTAATCTAAAAAGTATGCAATATTGTTCACTAATTAAGCTTTTGCAGTCTGTATAACAAAAATTAATAATGGCACTAAACGGTTCGATTCATGATATTTTTTCTTCACTCTTTTTGTTTTTTCTATCCTCTGGCATTTACTACGGGAACGAAACCTCAGACCCAACTACTGTCAAATAATGTCAAATACTAAGGGACCTGACAATGAACCCACGTGTTGAAAGACATAAAGTGTATGTCGCGAGCATAGCCCGACTCAGGGTGTCCCAAAGTTTTCATAGGAGCTAGGAACGAACCTTTACTGTCTGCATTACAATGCACTCACAGCCAGAAAAGATTTGATTATGCTAGATGGCAACGCAGTTTTGAATCAAACTTTATTGTTTGATTCTAAGTTACTGCGAGCTCATTTGCTAATTCTAGTTATGAAAAGACCGATGATTTTCTTGCTTTTTGTAGGGGTGGAGGGGGTGGGGGGGAGGATATATGTTATTAAGGAATGAGGGCGACATCAGTGTGCAACCTTAGGTACTGTTGACTTTGACTGTATTTCCTGCAGCTTCATGTGTTGCAAGACTAACAAGTTCAGCGTATACCTTACCCTCTTTGAAATTTGTCTTGTAACACAAATTGCGGTGTGAGCTTCAGGGAAAGTCAACTACAGTGTAAATTCAAAAAATCTGTTGTAGACCTCAAATTCGGGCCGTTTCTGTGAGAAACATACTATTAAAATTAGTGTCAAAACAGTCTATAATTGAATGGCTAAAATGAGTCTTAAGGCAGGTTGGAATGGGTCTTGACGCCTTTTTTGACAGTCATTAATAAGGACCAAATTACTACTAATGTACACGGTTCGCAATCCGTTTGTACCCGGGCAAGAGCTAATAAAAGTGAGTTCCAGAAACTCTCCAATTTCCACCGTTTAAACTATCGAGTGTTTCTTAGAAGTTATTCTTTCGATTTACCGCTTCATGTGCCCTCAGGGCATCCCGCGTACCTAGCAATGACCTTGTTTTTCTGTGTTTATTTCAAGGTTCAAAAAATTTATTGTCTATGTTAAGTTGTGGTGGTGTTTGATTCAATCAGATTAGGCTAGGTATTGTCATTCGTAATCTTCAGTCTGGATGAATTCATTGTTTCTCTGTATTTTTAGAATTTTAACCTTTTCGCTTCAAATAAGGACAACTTTCACAACAACTTAAAGTGTCTGTTAGCAAATGACACTGCATCCGTAATGCTTATTGCTAAATCAGGTTGCTTTTTAGTCTCATCAGGTGGGAATTCGATGAACCAAAAAATCAGTTCACTGAGAAGTTCCAACGTTAAAAGTGTAATAGTGGCCTAAGCATGCATGTTTTAAAGTGGATTTATCGCACGAACAAGCAAAGTACTATACGAATATATACAATCAACAAGTATTATTTAATGATCTAGAAAATGCAAGTCGTTCACTAGTTTTGCATAGCTACATATATGACCGAGTTTACAAACCAGCCATCACAATATCCAACTTCAGATTTTCTCCACCTCTGACAACCAACGCCAATCTTTTGAAGGATAAGTCGTGCCAGCTGGCATATTTAGTCTACCTGATCTTCCAAATGAATTCCAGAGCTCTTGAAAGTTGATTTAATCGAACAAATTAAAGTACAAGAATATATGATGCCTTGATTGGTCACACTCCGCGGTTTAGCCAGTCCCCCAGGTATGCTATGTAAGGCTTGAATAGAAGAATTTTCAATTGAATGTGGAGGGTAATTTAGCGTTTCTTTGGTTTTGCTTTACTTCGCTCTGTGATCGGTTGGCAACACGTGCCACTTTCTGAACCAATGAGTAACAAAACCAGAACCAATTGTCACTAATGCGAAATGAAATTTGTATTTAGGGAGCGTGATCGCACCCCTTTTTTCCGCGCTTGGCGCCTGCTTCGAAAAGAATTCTGACCAATTCACTGGACTCTTTTCGTCAGTTATGACTGGCCAGAGTGGTCACTTTGCTGTCAAGTTAAAACTGCTCTAACATATCAATTAGTTCTACAGCTGGTACTCTCTCACACTGGTTTGGTGTGGAGAACACTTTCTACCTCCTCCCTTTGTAGCTTGAAGAGCATTGAAGCTATGACAATGAAACATGCAGGAGAATACAAAATACGTTCAAAACTGTTTTCTGAAGCCTACGATGTGGGATAATGACGTCCCGTACGTGACATCCTTTCTGAATAGCCGCATCTTATGTCCACTGTCTTTGATTTCGTATTCCTCAAAAACCGTCGAAATAGACTGAAAGATACGAAAAATTTATGTGATGTCAAACAGATGAAACACTACGGACCTAGACAAAACATATAATTGTCAAAAAATAGACCTGTCGAAATAGTGTTACCTTGTAAATATCAAGTCTCATGAACAGAGATCATATTGCTGACATAGAGGGCAGTAAGCGTAATAAGGGGATAAGGGTTTGAAAAAATACAACTTTTGATGATTTTGATGGTCTTTTGATGGATTCCAAATCTTTTACGTTTATACAGTAAATTTTGTCAGCAAAAAATTATTCCTGGTGGGCTTTTCAAGAATTCATGTCAACATTCTCGCGTTGTTACGCATTGACGAATCATATCATTCGAATTATTAATAACATATGGTAATCTGTTGATACCCATCACAAAATTTTATCTTTCAGATGGAAATAAGTAAGCCTGCTGCTACGATTCATTGCACTCTATTTAATAACGTCAAAGTAAGTAATAAAAATGTTAATTGTTCTCTAACATGTCAATATCATCGACGCGATGCCTATCAGACTTTATGAAGGCAAGAGTAACTCTGAGGAAAAATGTTTCCATTCATGTCGTTTTGAACAGGGAACAGGGAAAGTAAAACGCAGAGAATGTGAAAAAATACTGCTTTCTTCCCGGTAGACGTACGTAGATTAAAAATTGTAAGAATGACTTCCCTGGTTTAATAATGTGTAAGTAGATATATGTAAACATAATTTTCTTGTGCAATTAAAATCGCATTAAGTCGTGTGATGTCAATTAGAAAAGTCAGCAAGATGGTGGAGACGATTTGAGCTTACAAACATCCTCCAATTAACACCTAGTTTTTATGGTGACAAAAGACGAAAGATTCGCTCACTAAAACACAAACAAGGCGTTGTGCTTTCGAATCTAAATGATTAATTTGTTGGGCTAAATGACAGTTCAAAAGAAGTGTGAATCGTTGACTACAGCGGAGCACCAGGCCAGTATTAATCTTTCTTAGCCTACATTGAACCCAAAGAAAATTTTTCAGTTGAAGAAACGCTTAAAGTCTATCCAGAATTATTCGTTATTTAGGAAGACATTCTTTCAGGAGTCACGGTGATACCAAAGAATAAGTCTTTTGAAAAGAATGTTTCTAGTGTACTCGACGTTTCTAACACTGGTGATTGTCCGAAATGCGACCTAGATGACTATGATGTCGGCCTTAACACAGCATCAACGATTTCTTTTATTGTCTTATCTCTGATATGCGGCATCTCAGCAGTTGGAGGAAATGCGGCCCTTCTTGCTGCTCTCAACAGAACAGCGACATTTCGAGGCCGAGCAAATTACTATTACATTGTTTCGCTTGCTCTTGCCGACTTCTTCATAGGCTTAACGATGACTCCCTTGTACATTTGCTACTGATGCTCTCGTGTATCTCCCTCCCTGGCTTATCAAACTTGAGGGATTTCTTTGGATTGTGACAGTAACAGCCACTACCTATAGCCTGAGCGCTGTGAGTCTGGACAGGTTTATATCGGTGATATATCCTCTGCATTACCCTCAAGTTTTGACCGAGAAACGATGCCAAGTTGTTATATTTCTTATTTGGATTGGATCCATCATCTTTGGATTCCCAAAACTGGTTTTGAATGACTTTGTAAAACTAGAAAAGTTATGGATTGCTTGCTCTGTCGCCACAGTGGCAATTCCATTGTTAACCATGTGCGTAAGCTATGGCAAAATGTTTCTGGTTGTTCGAAAAGCGAATCGCTCGGTTTCTGACCATACTGCTCAATTTTCGAGCGTAACTTTGGGAAACAGAAAGGCAGCTGTAACTACTGGAATGATAGTTAGCTTATTTACTATAACGTTCATTCCCACCACCGTGGTATATTTTATGCTTTTATTGGAGGATGACCCTTGCAAAGAACTCGAACTAAATGACGTTTGGCTTTGGGTCGCTCTCGTGTCTTTTACCCATTCTTCACTCAACCCTTGGGTTTATGGGCTCCGATATCGCGAATTAAGAAAAGCGATAAGAGATCTCTTCCTTAATCATAGTACTTAGAGTAGTGTGGCAGGCAGGTGTGTTTGTGTTGACTCTTTTCCAGAGCTCGATGGTAATCAGTTCATGAGTTATTGATAGTTTACTCTTTTTGTTTTCGCTATCTTTGCATCTTTTCATGCTTTTTAATATGAAATAATAATTTTTGAACCAGTGACTAAATCTAAAAGTTATTGACTGAAATAAAGACGAAATTGATTCCCCACCACATGAGAGTATTTTCAATATCGCAAAATTTGAAATTTCTGAACTGAGTTTGACGGAGAACCGGTTATAGCTGCGAAGTGGGAACGCGCCAATTCCTTTTTGAGTAAAGACATTTAACTGAAATAATTGTGCTTCGTTGTTTGCATATTAAGGAAGAAAAAATTAAGGCCACAGTTTTCCTAAACGCAAAATTACAGCATATTGCAAAATATATAGAGCGAAAACAGTCTTTGACAGTTCATTTCGTTCATTAATGAATTATTTAATGCGGCGGTAAAAGTGAATGACATTCCTTTTTCCCAAACAGCAGTATTAGTCACGTTTAGCATACAAAGAGAAAAGTTTCAATTTAGAAGTCTGTTTGTTTTTTACGGCGGAAAGAGTGAAGATGTTTCAAACAAATATGAAATATCCTCTTGTTACCTTTGGTTTTGTTTCTCAACTTGCCTACCGCAGAAATGTTATCTTAAATTCTTGGGCTGTTTGTTTCTTTTATTTAAAAAGTACCTTCAAATAGAAAGTCTTTCTTGCCCAATACATAAATTATCACAAGTGTTCCTTTCCATTAGCAGTTAGAGCCATAATCAGTAATGATTAAGCCCCTTCTGAAGAATAATTCGCTGTCACCAAATAATCATCAATTCCATTAATATTATTAAACGCAGCTTTAGGCTAAAAAAGGTCCTTGACTGCACAAATGAATTCTAATTTTTTTGGCAATTCAGTTAATTTTCTATGCAATCCCCTTGCCTACATCAAAGGGATTACGGAACTTGGCTGCTATGGAATTGCCCGTCGTCCCAATAAAAAGTGTATGTAAAAAGACGGTCATATTAGAGAGATTTAGAATTGTGGCAAACGGCAAACGACAGAAGTAGCCACAATATTTATCCCTATTTAACAATCGTTGTTTTAAATTCCTCATTAAAAAGTAGTTTTGCGTTACCATCAAAGGCTAGTATTAATTTGCTCTACTTTCGTCTATATGTACTAATTTTTTTTCCAAGAAAACATGAACGCGAATCTCACGTTTGTCGTTTGCCGTGAATGCGATTCTAAATACCTCTATTAACGTGGATATTTTTAGAAGGAATTTTGAGCTATCTAATTAATTTAGCATTTATTTGACTCTAAGAGAAGAATAATCAAGTCGCCCAAATTACGTTATGCTTTGAGAGATCTTACATCACAACTCATCTGTTTGTCAGAGAGCCGGTGGCAATATCCAGCAGGGTTTAATTATTTATTTATTTATTTATTTACTTTTTTTTTTTCAAAATGACTTGTTTCTCATAACTCCCATTTTCTTAGCAGATTGAACAGTGCAAAACGATTTTGAGCCTAATTGTTTTCATTGGAAAGTTATTTTGTGATGAGTGTACTTCATTGATCGCATTCTGAACAAAACCAGAAGAAATTTGGCTTTGAAGCAGATTTGTTTAAAAATAGTCTAAAAAAAGAAAAAGTGGGCGCTTTCACATGTACTCTATAGGTTTCTGAGTTCTCGCTTCAAAGGTTAATGTGAAAAATTTCATTGAGCTTCAGTTTTATAGACCAAAAATGGTGAAAAGTTGAAGGGTTGGCCAGTCATATCGTCTACTGAGGAGTTCAAGAACAGGCATATTTTTAAAATCAAGCGAAGATTTGTTTTGTTTTTATCTTCGAAATGTTTTTTTCTGAAAGCGAGCGAAGGATATTGACGTTTTATATTTTCCCGAAACCGCTGGCGACAATTTTCTTCATTTCCTTGTCAGCAGTAAGACTTTCTTTCATCTTGAAGTTTTTCAAATAATGCCTTGAATCGTATTAGAACGGCCCTAAAAATGCCCACGTTTCTAACTTTCGTTTTCAATATCCCAGAACAAACCACTTTTTTGTCACTAGATTTTCGTTATTCTGAAGTCATTTCAATATTCCTCAAATGTCGCGCTGTCAGTTTTGAATCCTGGGACGAGGTTAAAAAAGGCTGACTAAGTGTAGATTCCATCTCTTGGCAAAAACACCTGATAAAATCTCTAAGATTTTGAGATTTTGCTACCCCGCCATTCCCTCGCTAGGGAAATAAGCTCGATTGTTTGGAATTGATTTACTTTTCACCTTTTTTTTTAGCTTTTCTCCTAACCTCCCAATATATTTATCGCTTTTTTATATTAAAAAAGTTACATATTGGGATAAGCTATGCAAACTTGTGGATGAGCAAAATTTCCAAGGGCTAGCTACAGCTTGCTAGCCTACGAGAGGAGACGCCTGCTACCGATTTATTGCGTGACTGTGCGAAAAACAATTCCGGCCAGACCTCAACTCCAATACGAACTTATCCCTCAGAAATCTGTTTTTGAATGACAATGCAAATATGGGGGCGCTCTTCATTAAGCTTAAATTTTAGGTTGAAAATTTTGGAAATTTTGCGTGTGAAATGGAAAGATTATTTTCCAACATCTTCGAACATAATGGAATGCTTAATGGAATGCGTCCCGTGAGTATACCTATAGATGAATGTGAAAGCATGTACTGTTTCTGGCGTATCATGCATATTTATTATGTCATAGATTTTGCGTCAGACCGAACAACTTGCCGGCGAGTGAAGACATGCGAAACTGAAGGAATGTGCCCTTGAAAAGTTCCCGAAGTAGAAAGAAGGAGCGACTGAGAGGCTTTGGGAAGGAGCCCTTGCTTCAGTTAAGCAAATGGTGAGTACATTTTTCAGTGGTCTTCAGTGCTCAAACTTTTCTAACAAGTAATAAGCAAACACGTCCTGGATTTTGGTCCCGTTGACTCTGTTCAGTTAAAGGCGTTTTCCGTACTACATATGCAATAAGATAATTTGCGAACGTTTAATTTGCCACAATAACATTTCAAAAGATTGCAGAAAAGTTCAAGAGGATGTATACTAAATTTCTGTCCATTAAATAAAACATTCAATCGATCTTGCATGCAATTGTTCCCTGAAGCGCCACGTGCTTTTTACTCCGGACTAATTTGCAATGGTCCATTCATGTTTTCCAGTGCTGGGATGAAAATATTGCACATTTAATTTTCTCTGGCACTTTTTCACCTCGAGATTAAGCGGCAGATCTGAATTGAATTTTATTCAACAAGCTTTTATAAAAATTTAGTTTCCAAATTCCAATTTTTCAACCAGAATCGCCTCACAATTACACTTAAATTCGTTGAAGCGCTTCAGCTGTGTAAAGGAATCACTTCGTAAAATTAATTTAGTTTGGTGGTTTGGCAAAATTTCCCTGGTTAGTGGTAGTAAGTTTAATATCGGAGAGAAAACTCACCATATTCTTTATTTCATTTGCAGCGGTGATATTTTCACAGGAGGGAACAATGCACAAGAGAAAGAAATGGACTTTGGACGCTGCAGGAAATGGACTAAAGATAAGATCATTTGTTTTATTTTAAAAATTGCCTTTGATATATGATGGTTGTGTACAAAAAAGTTAATGGCAATCCGCGGAGAATGCGTTCTAAAATACTTTTGTGTCTTGGATGTTTTTGCTTTTGCATTGAGCACGTTTGGCTCCTGGAAAAATTGGTAGGTCTAAAATACTGAAGCTAGAAAATTAAGGTGCCTTTTTTTTAACTGAAAATCATTTGAATATAACAACCATCATCTTGGAGAGGGAATTTAACAATACTGTACGTTGACTTTGAGCGACCATTCCGCGCTGACATACTTTTCTGAGTTTGCTAGATAGCATGTTTAAAGTTTTGGTGGATTTCATATTCAAGACAACTTGAAGCTTCGCATAGGTTTTTTTTTTTTAATAACTTGGGTTTATTGTTAAATAGGTCATGTTACTTGACTTTATTGGTAAGTGTGTCATTCACGATAATCGCTCGATGTCAACGTTTACAGGGCCGGGTTTCCTTATCATTACAATTGTTAATCTGAGATGGAACTGTTAGCTACGATGGTTACGAAAACGAAAATTTATTTTTTTTTCGTAGTCCCTTAAGCTTTAAATGAACTGATTGATCCAAAACTGAATCGTTATAAAGCTCTCTTTGCAGTTACCAGACGGACAGCTTCTTAGAGGGGGGTGTGATTGTGGGTGGGGGGAGGAATGGGGGTAGGTCTTCTCCTATCAACGAAAATAAGGACTGGAGGACACAATTGTTAAGATCCTCCAATATTTTCAGCATTTTCCTTCTTCAGCGTTTCTGCCCAGGATTGCTACGTTATAAAAACTAAACAACAAACCAGTAAAAATGGGAAAATTCTTTGTGATCTCTTTTGCAATGGACAGGATTGGCTATAAGCTGGCTATAATATTGGTCAGAGAATAGCACCCTGTATTTTGATTGAATAAGCCAAAGTTTAATACGTCAATAATGAGATTATAGCTTTAGATTTGGATCATATCTGATCGCAGCAATCAAAATCAGCTTCGAACTGAACATTTTCCATGATACCTAACAGTTCCACCTTAACTGCTTGTTGTTGTCAAGGGAACACAAGGATTGAAAAGGGGGTCCTTACGGCAAGGAAAATGGACATTGCCAGGGAGTTACTGTAACATATCAATTTCAGTTTTCCTGTTTGTTTATTTGTCGTCTAAACAAGGAACATGATTTGTCGAAGACGAAAGGCTTTGAGTATGAAACTATTTGAAGGATTTTAGCATATTTCTTTCATCATGTATACATTTTGGGTAGGAAACCACCAAACGCTCCTTCAATACCTTGCGTTCTCTTGACATATAACAGATAATGCAAACTAGTGTCTGGTTGGAATGATGTTTAGAAAAAGATTTATAACATTCTTCATTTCTATGAGATTTAATTGTTTAGGGTTTTCGGTACGTCTGTGCCAAAAGTCGTATAGCGTACAACAGAATGTTTAATTTGTACGTCACCAAATAAATTGTCAAACAAGATTGTTTGAGAAATAAATGGAAGGAACAAATTTTCAGAGTCAGTAGAGTTTGATCAAGGCACCATGTTTGCTTACCTTTTTTCGCCTAAATTCTTTCGAGCTGTCTAGTCAAAGCTATACAAGCTTTTACCTTTATTTCCATCTTAAAAAAGGGAAAACCATTGCAAAAAATCCATTATTTCAACCAGACATCTGTAGCGTATCTGATCTATAATAGTGTTCAGAGCCTTGTTTAACTAATTCAGTGTTATGCGGGACGAGACATTCACACATAAAGCGCATATTTTATTTTCAATATGAAGCTGAGAATAAAGAAACGGAACGCTACTGAAGAAAAGCAGTCTTCAGTTGCTATTTGAAAACCAAATCAAACAAGCTTTTTGTGTTGGCCATCAAGTAACGTTCTATGAAAAAAACATCTTTTCTTGACAATTTATGTACAAAATTGGCTGCAAATAAATAAATAATTATGGAAGTTAATTATAACCAGAGACAATAGGCCATTTTGATGTTGCTTATTATTGGTGCACATAATTCTTAAATGGTACTCATAACTTTATCAAATGTAATCCCTAGATCAATGTAACGTTAAGAAAACGGGACACATAAATTTAGGGTCACAATTAATTTTAATAGTTGTATAACAAGTAATATACTATCATTGCATCAGTAGACATTTTGAACTGGTTGTTTGTTAGACTGTTCACAGTCCCCCTATTTTTCCGTGGGATTCTCGAGACCAGTACGCTTCAATGGTTTGTAAAAGCGAGCGCGATCTGGGGAGAGTGTCTAAACTACCGAGTGGAGGGGAGCGGAGTTGGGAGGCGGCTTCCCCTCCCTCACTATACTAACACCCACTCCCGCTCCCCTCGGTAGTTTAGACACTCTCCCCAAAGCGCGCTCGCTTTTTACAAATCAAGATGGCGGCGGTTCCATCGAAGCGTACCGGTCTCGAGAATCCCACGGAAAAATAGAGGGACTGTGAACAGTCTAGTTGTTTGTATTTTCTGAAGTCATTACTCGTTAGGAAACAATATTCAAGACGAAGGTTTACTCAAATTTAGAAAAAGCGTAGCCAGGTATAACGGCCTACGTAAACTACAAAACAACAAAACTTAAGAGACAGTCCGCGTTAGATTCGACCGGTCAATTTGGGCCAGTCGTTGGATTTCCTTCAAATTTTCAGCAACAGACAAAGTTGATATAACATTGATGAAAACACATTTCGTTTGATTCTAAACTTAACAAGACCCGAAATTTTGAGGCGAATGTTCAACCCTCCCGAATCGCCGAAAATCGACCTTTCACCGAGTCGAAATTAACCCGTTTTCGGATGTTTGCCGCCGAAATAATATTTATCCGAAAAACCTTACATTTATACCACGAACACATACACTATACTTCTTTACAAATATGGTATATAGAACTCATATTATTGAGAACTTTTAAAAGGAGGGCATCTCAAACATACCAATGTTAACGATTCGTGCACGGAGCGTGTCAAGTGCTGCAACAAAAACCAACATTTCTCAAAATTCTGACTTACTCTGGAACTCTCGTGTATTTTTTCAAAGAGTACTAGGATAGTGTCCTTAAACTACGGAATAATATTTAGTGGATCTCTATACTGCGAAAAGATACGGCCGCAACAATTTTGGGCAAATCTCTTATTTTCCGACACGTGTTGTGTGACAGCGATGGCATCCCAAGGCAACAAACGTCGACTTTTTCTGTCTTGACCGCAACTTAAAGTAGACAAATGCGTTTTAAAAGGGTAAACAATTAAAAATGTACCTTAAAAGTTCCACTGTTTTGCTTCCAAGACTTCATGTTTCACCGATTAACTATCAGCAAATTTGATGGCCGTGTCACGGTATCCGTGTTCTTTATTTGTTGGCTTGCAGGCGACGATCATGCTAGCTAAAAACCTGAACATCTCTATAGAGTTCCGTGAAATTAGTTCTGTTATTCAACCGGGCACTCTGCCGACCAAACAGTCATAATTTGCAGAATGTATATCGAGGAAAGACTTTTGAAAGTTGTCGTCCATCTTTGTTTTGAAATAACAACCGCTGACAGTAACAACACTTCCGGTCTGATCGAACCGGAAACAGAACATCGTCTACAGTAAGAAGTCGTTCACTAAGTTCAATTTCTAGAGTTTTATTGTTATTAACGTACTGTTAATTACTTGATTATTTCTAGCTTATTTTCTACTTCAAATGCATACATGTTTATGCCGGGCAACTCATTATTTAACCCTTTTACGTTATCTAAGATGTATTGGTGGTTTTCACCTCACACAAATCGTCACGCAAGTAAAAAAAATAAAATCCTCAACAATTCAATAGATAAAGTCAAGAAATAGATATGTTGTAGAAGGGTGATACATAAACAACGTGTAAAAGCCACAGGGCTGTGCGATATCTCATAACCGAGTTATTCAAGAAAATGTACCACGGAAAATTACAGAGTTTAGTATGGGACGCCATGTTGGTGATCCGTCTGAGGGACACCAACATGGCGGCCGGAAACCAACAAAAACATCTGAAATTTACTTTGGCTATTTCAAAGCCCTTCTTCTCTCCGCTGAACTTTCACACATTAACATAGACGTTTCTATTACATGTTAGCTGATGAGACCTAATAAAACACGAGGCAAATCGATGTTTTCATGTATTCGTGACATGTTTAGAGCAGCAATCCTTCTGTCACGCACTGCGCAAAAATCTAAAATTCAAACTGCTCTATTTAAAAAAAAATGCTTTCCTTCTGAAAACAAGCAAGCCGATGGTATTTTATATTTTCTTTTATGTGATGAAGATAAAAACCCAAAATTGTGTTTAGATATGAATTTCAGTTTTTTATGACGTCATGTAAAAACCAGCAATTTTACCAAAATAATAACAAAACCTAAAAAAAAAAAAATATCGAAAAACTGCGAAATATATAGAAATGAGACTTCAGAAAGGTTTCAACAGCAACTGCGAATTTACGAAACTTGCAATAAATGAGACGTCAGAATGGTCTCACCGAGAACTGCGAATTCTAATGTGAAAAGAAGAAAATGAAGGAAACTGCGAAAATTTGCAATTTTCAGTTGAAAATCGTAAACTTTGTAGCGACAATTTCGTCCTTGACCGGCATACCGCTACAAGAGGCTAAGGCTAGCAGAGTTTTTCTTTATCTTGTTTGTCTCCCGGGGGTTTTATTTAGGCTAGACTTTTCAGCGGCTCTCCTGTTTGCTATCTCCGAGAGCGACAGGTAGCTGCATGGAAGGCAATCATTAAAAACTGAGTGTACCTAAATGTCCTAAATATTATTCTGTCTCTTAGCTAAATAATTTTACAGAAAACACGAACATTTTTCAACAAAGATAGCCAAGTGCTGAACCAAATCCTTCTTTCTGTCCTTTGCTGTAAATGGGACTTCATAGTTCTTTAGAATGTTCTTTAGCATTGAAACATTAAACTGTGAAAGTTTGTTGGTTTTCCGGTACTGGCAAAGGTCATAAACGTCGTAGTAAATGGGATGTAGAAGGCCGATCTCGTCAACAATGCTGTTCACCACTTCTTGTCTGTTGAAATACACATTGAAATCGGAGATCATGGAAAGAGGCCAATGAATTAAAGTATTTATGATCGACTAAGGAGAGAGTGGGCCGCGCGTTTCTCTACTGTAGATGAAGACAGTCAAGAAGCTTCTAATAATTCGAGAGAGAGCGCCCGTGGTTCAGAACAGGCAAACAGACCCTCAAATCTCACGCGAGGGTGGGCCCTTTCAAAGCCACTTGCCCCAACTCGTTTTTCTGAAAATGTAAAGGATTACTTGAAAGCAAAGTTTAACCAAGGAGAATGAACGGGGTTGAAGACTAACCCAAAACAAGTCTCTGCAGACATGCGAAACGCCCGAGATGAACAAAATGAGCGTCGCTTTTCCAGAGAAGAATGGCTAACAGCTGTTCAGATAAAGAACTTTTTCTCTCACCTAGTGTCATCCAAGAGGAAAGGGCAAGATGCAGCTGATGACAAAAAACAGAAATTGAAGAAATACTGGAATAGGAAGAAGAAAGCAACAGACAAGAAGTGGTGAACAGCATTGTTGACAAGATCGGCCTTCTACATCCCATTTACTACGACGTCTATGACCTTTGCCAGTACCGGAAAACCAACAAACTTTCACAGTTTAATGTTTCAATGCTAAAGAACATTCTAAAGAACTATGAAGTCCCATTTACAGCAAAGGACAGAAAGAAGGATTTGGTTCAGCACTTGGCCATCTTTGTTGAAAAATGTTCGTGTTTTCTGTAAAATTATTTAGCTAAGAGACAGAATAATATTTAGGACATTTAGGTACACTCAGTTTTTAATGATTGCCTTCCATGCAGCTACCTGTCGGTCTCGGAGATAGCAAACAGGTGAGCCGCTGAAAAGTCTAGCCTAAATAAAACCCCCGGAAAACAAACAAGATAAAGAAAAACTCTGCTAGCCTTAGCCTCTTTTATTGTAGTGGTATGCCGGTCAAGGACGAAATTGTCGCTACAAAGTTTACGATTTTCAACTGAAAATTGCAAATTTTCGCAGTTTCCTGCATTTTCTTCTTTTTACATTAGAATTCGCAGTTCTGACGTCTCATTTATTGCAAGTTTCGTAAATTTGCAGTTGCTGTTGAGACCTTCCTGAAGTCTCATTTCTATATATTTCGCAGTTTTTCGATATTTTTTTTACAGTGTTTGTTATTATATTAGTAAAATACATCATAGATAACGTAAAAAGGTTAAATAATGAGTTGCCCGGCATAAACATGTATGCATTTGAAGTAGAAAATAAGCTAGAAATAATCAAGTAATTAACAGTAGAAATTGAACTTAGTGCACGACTTCTTACTGTAGACGATGTTCTGTTTCCGGTTCGATCAGACCGGAAGTGTTGTTACTGTCAGCGGTTGTTATTTCAAAACAAAGATGGACGACAACTTTCAAAAGTCTTTCCTCGATATAAATTCTGCAAATTATGACTGTTTGGCCGGAAGAGTGCCCGGTTGATTAACAAAACTAATTTCACGGAACTCTATAGAGATGTTCAGGTTTTTAGCTAGCATGATCGTCGCCTGCAAGCCAACAAATAAAGAACACGGATACCGTGACACGGCCATCAAATTTGCTGATAGTTAATCGGTGAAACATGAAGTCTTGGAAGCAAAACAGTGGAACTTTTAAGGTACGTGTTTGATTGTTTACCCTTTTAAAACGCATTTGTCTACTTTAAGTTGCGGTCAAGACAGAAAAAGTCGACGTTTGTTGCCTTGGGATGCCATCGCTGTCACACAACACGTGTCGGAAAATAAGAGATTTGCCCAAAATTGTTGCGGCCGTATCTTTTCGCAGTATAGAGATCCACTAAATATTATTCCGTAGTTTAAGGACACTATCCTAGTACTCTTTGAAAAAATACACGAGAGTTCCAGAGTAAGTCAGAATTTTGAGAAATGTTGGTTTTTGTTGCAGCACTTGACACGCTCCGTGCACGAATCGTTAACATTGGTATGTTTGAGATGCCCTCCTTTTAAAAGTTCTCAATAATATGAGTTCTATATACCATATTTGTAAAGAAGTATAGTGTATGTGTTCGTGGTATAAATGTAAGGTTTTTCGGATAAATATTATTTCGGCGGCAAACATCCGAAAACGGGTTAATTTCGACTCGGTGAAAGGTCGATTTTCGGCGATTCGGGAGGGTTGAACATTCGCCTCAAAATTTCGGGTCTTGTTAAGTTTAGAATCAAACGAAATGTGTTTTCATTAATGTTATATCAACTTTGTCTGTTGCTGAAAATTTGAAGGAAATCGAACGACTGGCCCAAATTGACCGGTCGAATCTAACGCGGACTGTCTCTTAAGTTCGAAAGAGTGAAATTTCTAGCTTTACCAGACTCGGGTGTGAAATCTGATTTGCAAGTGACAAAGATATTAGAAAGATATCTTAACCACGAAATCGTGCTTGTGATTTTAATTAAGGACCGTCTAAGCCCCTCCTGGGAGAAATGTGTTTTAAAACACTAAGACAGCTAGGTTACCTTGAAGTTACTCATGTCAAATGTCAAAAAATTGATTGTTGTTCAAAGGGTAAGTATCACGCGAATTCAATGTCATTTCAAAATAAAAAAAAAATGTTTGTCTATCAACAGAAACATAAAATAATTGTCTAGTTGAGTTATGAATTATCACCCTAGTGCAATAAAACTGTCGATTAGTGCCTCTGGCTAGAGACAGAGTAGGTTGAAATGGATTGAAACTTGAAAAATGTTAGGCTAACGTTTTTCAAGTTCTCGCATTTTGTTTTCATGATGCGCTAGAACAGATCACGAGTTATTCTTTTCAAGAATTGAGTTGATATCTTTCCTCACGTTGATCTAAAATTGTTTTGTAGCTATGTGAAGGTCTTATTTCACCATTTTTAACCAAACAGGTCAAAAACCCCATAAGGCTTCCCCTTTAAATTGGCCACTGGAACCAGTATCCCTAAGTTCTTGGGGAACGTTATTCCATAATAGGGCCCCGCTGTAACTAAAAGTTCGCATGAGGCTTGGGAAGAACAAGTGTAACTTGTTGACTCCTCAAAGGATACTCAGGATGGCAAGCCTGAGTGAAGAAATCTTGTAACTTCTCTGGGACAAGTTCTTTAATAGTTTGGCAATATAAAGACAAGTATTGACAGGAAAACCCTAAGCAGGAGCTACGTCCCTCACTGAAGGGTTAACTAAAGCCTAACACGGTAACACGGTTGTTTAATTGTTTCACACAAAAGAACTTCCGCTCACTGACAATAGCAGCAACCGTATGACGTCATAAAATCCAAAATGCCGGCGCGCGCGCGGGAATTTAAAAGCGAAAATAGACGATAATCATATCTAATTTTTTAGCACACTTGAATGTTATTTCTACTTTTCAAACTAAAATTTAGAATTTAGACATTTCCAGCAATTTAACGCCAAAGTTTGTTGTCAGAGTGGAGGTTCCCTTTAACCCTCTCACTCCCAAGAGTGCCATATGGCACAAAAAGTCATTACGTGCCCAATATTGGGTCAATTTGTATCAAATTTGGACACCAAACAGATCTTGGAGAGATCTGCACAATGGAAGCATAAAATCTTACCCCCCTCCTACATAAGACATGATTAACCACCCCTCCATTTTTTGTAACTTTTTCCTCTTACAATTTTAAGACCAAGTCACCATTTGACAAGAAACTACGTGCTGAGATCTGCAAATTAAGCTATAGTTTAGGGGTATACCCAGTGTATACGAGAAGTGAGATGTATTTTAAGGTTTATATTTTCTTGTTTTAAACACTTTTCATTCTCTTCTGTTTCTTCCTTTGTTTTAGCTGGAATGATTTATACAATGCCCCAGATAAAACCTTTTAATGGGTGTATTACAGTTGGTGTAGGGGTTCACAGTTGCTGTTTTACAAAAATACGACATTTCCCATGGGAGTGATAGGGTTAAAGAATAAAGTAATTACAAAATGAAACAGCTCTGATGTTATGGGTTCGCAATTATTTTAGCGCTACTGGGCTCAATTTCCCCCGAAAAAGTCACGTAATCATCGTGAAACTTTACTCCCATCTTAATTTAAACAAGTGTATCTGATATCTCTAATGGCATTATGCATGCAATATTCTAAGCCTGCATTTTTATTCCATGCTTGCATTTTTAGGCCCAAATTCACTTTGCACGTTACTGTGTTAGCACCGAGGTGGAACATTCATTTTAAATGTTGTTAATTCTCCATAGTCTTTCAACATGACAACTGTACTGCAAGATTTCACTTAAATGTTCTGTTAAGTGTAGCTGTTATGATCCGCAGTCCACGAAAATAATGCCATGGCAACTGAAGGTGAGGTTCGTTTTCCCAGAATTTGATGAACTTTACTACAAAGCTAAGAGGTCTTGATAACATGCAATCTCCAAGGTAACAGCTCCCGGCATCCTTTCGTTCTTTTTCCTCCTTCTTCCCATCAACTGATGTGACAGCACCACAGTTCTGTTGTTGATGTCGATGGTCATTTTTGCCTGGCCCAAAAAGGAGTCGCAAAATACATTGCTGTCCCATATCTGAAACGAAAATTATAATCAGTTGCCAAAGAAGGACTAAATGGGTTTTATTTAACAATGAAGCATCCATCTGTTAGAAAAGTGAACTTGAATGTTAGGGAAGATGTTGTCATCGTCATGAGCAGCAGTTAACGAAGTTATCGTTGTAGCAGGCGGCAGTGGAGGAACAATAATTTTCCGTATCGTCGTCTAAACCATATTTCCTTCACGAAGACCCTCAGGGCATATAGAGAAAACGTTTTCACATTTTAACCCTATCTACAGCGCAATGGGGTGGGGGTGGGTGAGATTCTGCCCGCGGCGACTTTGAGCCTGAATAAGATTTATAAATATTTGAGCAAGTGCCGTGAAACTTCCTGACTTTATCAGAAAAAATTTAATTTATCTGGGAACAATTTTATGTGGTCGCTTTGTGTTCATTGACTTGTATGTTACCATGGCAACAGATTTTTGGAGGCTTGTTTTCAGAAAATGAAAAATCCCTTCGTTAAATGAAGAAAATTATTTTTCTTACATCAACTTTGATGTTTTTAATCAATATTAGTGTTCATTTATTGGATTATTTTTCCTTCAAATTTAATGCTGTCCTTCACGAAGGGAGACCCAAGGTGGCTGTAACTACCACGCCATATGACATCATCGCTTCTCGCTGCGGACCTCAAAGAAAACATATTTGGAGATACTTTTTATTCTCCAAGTGTGATTGTCATAACTTTAATAGTCTCAAAGTTATGAAAGGGGGGGGGGGGGGGGAGGGGTCCCTTTCCCAGATTGGGTTAATACGTTTATATTCCTTGGTAACGTGATTAAGGGAATTATGCAAGGAAACACGAGAAGAAGACGAGTGTTTCCAAACAAAAAGAGAAGCTTTTTCGAGTTTTCACATACAGAACACAAGGACGGGAACCGGGCTGAAAGAGTCAGCGCTAACTTTAACGAAACATTCGTAACTTTCTCTTAAATGTCGAAGCAAAAGCCACGTTGAACTTGACCTTACCTGTATCACTAAGTGCGTCTTCTTTGGCCGCCTGACATAAAACAATGCGCCCGAGTTCCATTCTGGGTTGGGGGTGTCACTGAGTGTAGGCGTTCGAACCGTTTTCCCTTCACAGGTAATCAGAGCATAGGGATCAAGACCTAGATTAAAATGTATATATGAAATTACATGCTGCCCCGCGTACAATGTGAGCTTGAAGGAAGTAAACTGCAGTCAGCCACAATCGTGGACAAAACTGTAAAGAAACTTTTAGTCGATCTCCAAGTTCAACCGCTATAATAATACGCCCCCCCCCCCCCCCCCCCTGCATCTCATCAATGTTGCTCTGCCGCTGAAAAAAAGGGTTGGGCCATCGTCCGGCCTTCCAAGCAACATTAAGTTAGGGAGAGGGGGCGGTGTTTTCTTTAAGGTAGACTGAAATATGAAAATTTGAAATTTGGTGGGATCCGCTGTAATTGGCTAGGCTGTATAGTGGTCTCCCTGCCTAATAATTTTTTTTACGTATTCATGCATATAGATCTCTACGTGTATTTAAGTTAGGCGAAGCTAAATAAATAAATAAATAAATAAATAAATATATGCGCAAAATTCGCAGTTTTCTTTACAAGAACATTTTCTGAGCTCCTAACAGGAGTCAAAATTATAAAGTCATTACACACTGTCAATAGGCCATTTCCGACTTGATTTAAACCTCATTACGAACGTGAGGCTAAGTTGAAATTAATTGTGTTTGCATAAGAATGAAAACTGATTTTCCAACTAAAATTATCACATAACCTCGCTTTATAACGAGGTTTAAAGCAACTCGCAAAATGGACCATTCAGAAGAGCTGTTTCAGCGCCAAAGTGCCTATTTAGCCCTTGTATCCTGGGGGCTGATTTAACCTCTTGTGGGGCCATGTGGTTCCAGTGCAACACAAGGACAAAAATTCTTGTTCTGAAATATGGACATCTCATTTCGTCCTAGAGAGAACTGAACTAATGTCATCCCCTCCCCTGTAATGCGGACAACTCTGTAACCAGGACACTGGCCCGGCCGGCTATACAGCTGTCCGTTGGGAATCGTTGCCTCCTTTTGCCACTGCGCATACGTTCTGCGCATCTCGGGATGGTCCAAGAAACTCGGCTTTCTTAAGGACGGCGCCGCTAATACAAAGGTATTTTATGGTGGGTTATGACTATTGCGGGAAAAGCAGATCTCGACAAGGGTTGTTGCCTCTTTGAATTACTCTTTCGAGTATGTATGGATTTCTCAAAGATATTTAACGCTATTTGCCTTCTGGGGCTGGGGCTTGGGTCGGCCATCTTGGATTTCTGGATTTCCCCAAAACTTCAGGAAAGCACCGAAATTGAACGAAAAGTAATCGAACCCAATATGAAACAACACCATCAAAGTTACGGTAATAAAATTAATTTTTTCTTCGTTCTAAAAAGAGATTTTCTATTTTCTGAAAAAAAAAACTTACCAAAAATTGGTTGTCATGGTAACATCAAAGTCAATGGACACTAACCGACCACACGAATATCTTCCCGGAAATATTCTGAAAAAGTTCTGAAGTTTTATGGTGCCGCGGGCACAATCCGCTCCCCCCATCCCCCCTCCTGCCCGCGTCAATTTGGTTGAAGAAAATGTCATACATTGTTTCGTTAAACCTGTCACAATTAAGTTGTTCTTTAATTATCTCTGAAATATACGTGGTAATCCTCTAATTTCTTCTTGGGCTCAAACTGAGATCCGCTTTTACCGCATAGCAAATAACTGCGCAAAAATAACTCTCCATTAGGAGGTTCCGTCCTTAAAGAGGCTCGACTGTTACATGAATTCTTACTTAGTATGGCGGATCTCTTCTTAAGTCCATCAGCAGACTTGACCAATACTGAGAGGACACAGACAGGAGTGCGAAACCTCGGAATACAACAGCAGATTTTACTTCCGATAGGGTGATCCTTGTCCAAAATCCTAAGTTAGAAAAACCGAAAGGCAAGAAAAGTTAGAAAAAGTTTGTGAGTTAAAACTAATGACAAGTAGAATAATAGGGCAAGCGTTAGTGATTTTTAGTTTATTGATCTATGCAGTGTAATTATTCAGAAAATGCTTGTAAAAGTTACTCAATTCAGTGTTTTTTTTTCTGCAAAGTAACTTCAATTAAACTAGCCTGTATTTTCTTTTTTTCTGTCTGCTGGGTTAACTTTTAGGTTTTTAGCAGAATCAAAATGAAATCATCATTTACTGCACAGCAAACAACAATTTAGGCAGCAACAACAACAGTAAAAAACAAACAAAAAAAAAAACAACGAAAAACAGAAGGAAATATAATTTCCCAGATAGAAAAATTTGAAGTGTTATTTCACCAGCTAAGAAACACAAATGTTTCATCCAAATATTTCAAGCCTTCCAAAAAGATATTCTGACCAAAAAGAACTGTTAGTTGCCCCTTACCTTAGCGCAATTTGAAAGTACTTACATTGCATCAGAAGATTTCTCAGTGAATATTCTGATCATGAATTTTCCTGCCTCGTCTGGATCGTAAGTTGATGGTATAATCACGTATCTCCCCACCTTTAGCTGATGCCTGTTCACCACTTCTCTCATATTTATAAAGATGGAGTCGCCGGCTTTTTCAAACATCGAGTGTACAAGGTATTTGCGATTCTCTTCCACCTGAGTGAAAAGAAATCATCGCGCAACAATAAGAAGACTGACATCTTATCAAATGCAACTAACGAAATGAATACAATACACACTTCAGGCCACGCCAAACGATTGCAGCCGATCATCCAACATTGTTTGACGATATTGTACGGCGTTGAACGAGGTTCCCAAACGAATGCAACATGTTTGGTGCAATACTTGGGCACAATAGTCTGGGACCCTACCCAGAATCCTTAGGAAACAAACCCGTGCCATATTGGTTTGCCCAAAACATGGCGCGAGACCGATCGACATCCGTGTAGGACCATCTTCTTGTGTTTCCTGGTCTTACAGTTTCACTTGCTTCTTTGCCCTTTCTCTCTGTAGAGAGATCGCATTTTTTTAATTAAGCTTTCGTCATTGATGGATTCAAAACTTTGTTCGTCTGTCATACTGTAGCTTGAACACTCACCCGGCAGGGCGCGAAGCAAATATATACAATAAATCATCGCCACGGATACAGATACACGCAAAGTCAAGTGTTCATGCGCGCGTTCAACATTGTTGTATCGAACGCGGTGGCCAAACGAATGCAACATTGTTGTTCACTCCTGAGAACAAAAGAATTGTTTGACGATGTTGAAGACGACGTTTGATGGGAATTAGCCTGTTCCAGGCTCCTAGAGAGACGCACGAAGGAGAGGCGAGGGGACGAAAACGAGGGGGGGACTCAAAGTTTGTTCAACATCATCCAACATCATCCAACATCGTGCAACATTGTGGCCAAACAAGTGCAACATTTTGGATTCAACAACGTTAAACGACTTTGTATCAATGTGTTGCATTTGTTTGGCCGGTCCTTTAAATTTGGAATTCATAACATAACATGCTATGACATGACACGACAACATGGCACAACACGACATGACACGACAGGACATGACTTATTACTTCCCGCACATTCAGCATACCAACAAGATATGACATAACTATTGTTGTTACAAAAAATGTTTGTTGCATGTCTCAGCTCGCATGGCCGATGCGTTTCGTTAATAGGTCGACTGAGTTCCAAATAAGCTTAATAAAAATGAAAACTTAGGGTGCGTTTCTTTGGGGAAATCCGAATCCGGATTTTTGATCCAAGATCACTCGGATCATGGTGTATCAAAGAAACCGACGGAATCCACTCTGGGTAAAGATTCCTAGATTTTTTTATGCACCATGATCCGAGTGATCTTGGATCAAAAATCCTGATTCGGATTTTCCCAAAGAAACGCACCTTTAATTTGTGCAGAACTTATTTGCGCCATTTACCTTCATGATGTAATACCCAATGCTAAGATTCTTTCCTCCTTCATCTCTGTCGATTCTTGTGTCTTCTTGCATCAATGCAATAAGAACTTCCCCCTCGTCGTTATCTTTAACAGTGAATGCGTACTAGCAATAGAGAAAGAGTTCGTGGATATCGAGAAGAGGTCTACATATTTTTCTCTAAATTAAGGGACTTCTGGTGGAAACAAGCTACATCAGGTTTCAGTTCTTCGTATTGGCCATTTAATATGACCAAAGTGAAAAAAGATAAATGATTTTTTAATGGCTTATATATCAGCTAAGGTTTAATCGACACATGAGCCAATTTACACCTTACAATTTGTCGGCCGATTTCTTTATCTGTTAAAGCGTGGGGTACAAATTGACCTGATTTAAAATAATCTTTAGGACAGATTTTCAAATAGGGTGCGAAATAGCCTTAACCTGTATCCCCAAATGCTTGATTTAATGATTTATTTTTAGTGTCACTTTGAACAGCCAAAAATCACATTTTTATGAATACAAATGTTACAATAAAGGCTCAGTCCTGTTAACAATACCCCTTCTAGTGCACAGAAACAAGTGTCAATTATCTTTGCCTGTAGATGGCTAGGATGAAAATGGATTGCAACTTGAAAAAAAAAATTGGCAAATTTTACAAATTTCTCCTGTATACTTTGAAAAAAAAAATTTGCTAAAAAGTGATTATAGCAAGAGAGGACCTTAATCGTCTCTTGATTATAGTTTATCTTTCTATGGAAAAATCATTTCATATTTTCCTTCAGGTGCTCTCAGAGCAAACTCAAGCTACATGTAGATAAGTGATTCTTAGTCAAACAGTTGCGCAATTTTGACCAACATACAGTAAAATCACCAAAACAGTGCCCTTTTAATACCTGTGGATTCATCAGAAAGGTGGCCTGGTTTGTCACGCATCCTCCAGCAGAAATTCCCGGTTTCCATTCGTTGTTATGTTTGAAGAGATGCCAGCGCTTAGAAAAAGAAAACCTTGATGTGTTCATCAAGTGGCACATGGTGGCCTTGGTGAAGTGACGACAGAAGTCTTCAAAGGCCATCCTGGGAATGATGCAAATGCTAGGTTAGATAGGTCGATCGAGGGGACTGTATGAGTTATTTTCGAAAACTCACTTAGATTAACAGTACTGAAGTCACACTTTCATTAATGAAAACAAATGATAACTCAGGTTTCTTTAAAGTTGCTATTAAATACTATTGCACTGGAACTTTTTATAAGTGTCTTTGGCTACAGATGATCCGCTTGGAAAAGTTGGGCCAACGGTTTTTACAGTGGATCCTGCTGTTGCGCCACGCCAGATTCACTCAATAGGGAGCTTAGGCAACGGGAAAGAAAACGTCACCCAAAAATGTATCTTTATTTCATTTGTGCTGCTTCGCGATTATTTCAACTCGCTCAACTTTTACAAAAATGGCGAACTATCCAGGAACCAAATTGGTAGGAATGGCGTACAAGTTAAAAAATGATAAATTCACCGTCCTGCGTTCACGTTCTCCACAAAACCTTAAATGTGGTCATTTCAGGTTGTTGTTTTGAAGAGGACGGCAAAGAAATGTACTAAAATGTAAAACGCAAGTGCAGAGCGATTGTTTTTGCTCATTAAACCTATTGTTTTGCGGCGTTGCCGTTGCTTAAGCTCCCTAATTACGGAGTGGGACTCTCGTTCTTCCTTCAAGAATTCAATACAAATCTTTGCCTTTGTATTACGTGAGCACTTCTGCTCAAGAGACAGAGTACGTGGTCACAATTATATAATTTGATAAACCACTAAGATAAAAATTCTCGTTCCATAGGCCTTTTAATTCTGGTCAAAGATCAAAATTAAATCTCATTTGCTTTATTCTTTTTGTGCCCTGCTTAGTTTAGCTTTCATATGATATGTGACTGTACCAATTCGGGAAAAGGGCGGACTATCTGTTGCTAGTCCGTAGGGGAATTTTTATTTGCCAATAAGCTATGCTTACCAGAATTCTCCGTCATCATCGGCTTTTATTCCTAGCTTTTCTCGTTGACCTTCATCGAGATTTTTCCACTCTGCCGAACTGTGGAAAGGAAGGGAATTCAGTCTACATCCAACCATTAACGACGAAAATATCAAACGAGTAAACAAGCAAAAAGCACACAAATAATCATGTAAACAATAAAAGCTAGAAGCCGAAATTATTTTCTATCGAACTGTTAGATCTCTATACCAGTCTTCACTATTATTGAATTAATTTTCTGAGATTTTGAAGAGATGGAGACCAAGATCAGCATCATCATCACATCATCATCATCATCATCATCATCATCATCATCATCATCATCATCATCACCATTATTCTTCTTATTATAAGATATTAGATCATAATTTCATCTACACATTTTTATTTAAACACGTAATAAAGTAACGTTTTATACAGAGAATACTAATGCATCTTTGCTAACGATTACCCATCACTCCACGGACCGTTCCACTCCTTGTGTCCCCAGGGATTCCTCAGCCTGATCAAGTACAAATGTTCTCGGTTGAAGAGATTGAATAAGCCTTCACCAGTGGTGATCTAGACACACAAAAAGAACAGCCGAACAATCAATTGAGTCTGTTTAATCGCTTATAATGAGCCTTCCGGTTAAATGCGTCATGACTCTGCCCATAAATCCCAGAGTGCGACAGTTCAACGCAAGCTATTGAGTATTACTTTGTTGCAATGCCTCTTATGACTTAAATTTAGATTTTGCTTTGCAAATAATGGAGAAGGGGTTGGGGGTGGCGAGGAAGGTTTTTTTTTTTTTGGGGGGGGGGGGGGGGTTAATGTCCAGTCCTTCTTTAAGTCAAAATACCTTTTTAATTGAGGTCACACCATATGCATGTCCCATTACCAAACCAGTTTCTGTACGTCTTTCCATGTCTTCCTTGTTTTTCACCTGAGTATTTCAGAGGAGAGACAAAGAAAAAAAAAAAAAAAAAAGAGGAAGACGAACACCAAGCTTAGTGTCATCTAAGGAATGGCTCAATCCACCTTCATTTTACACCTCTAGATTGTCATTAAGCATAAGTGTTAAGCCTTGGGATCGAAAAGGTCGATCTCATTTTTTACAGGTTACTTTCTTACGCCATGTTCAGAAATGTAAGCACAGTCAATTTAAGTAAAGCTTAGCTGTATAAATGACGCTACAATTTGTGCTTGAGTACTGCAAGCCGCGTTTCCACAAGTTTTCTTTTCCTTCTTTCCTTTTTTTTTGTGGGAATGGGATGTGTTGTGTTAAAAAAATAACAGCCTGAATTGTCGAAATCGTTAGGAGTTTGCTTTATAAGAACATTTCATAAGTATTTTTCTTCTTTTAAATTTTTTATTGTAAATCAAGTGACACATTCGGCAATGTCCCAAAATTGTTGGAACAGTCTCCGATATTCCGCCAATGTTCGGAAATCAAAGAAGCATCTTCGTAGATTGGGTTAATAGCAAAACGAGGACCTCAGGCATTTGCCACAGAAACTTTGGCAGGTGTAGGTCAAATGCTTGGTAACATGGCATACCGATATAGAAGCGCCAATCAGGGACCCATCGCCCATAGCTTTCTGCATGCTTTTGAAGTAGGCCAGTCTGCCGTCCTCATCTTCATTGAATCCTGTTTCTTGTAGGTTAGTTGACTCACACACTCCCCCTGTGAAATCCACCAAGGCATCAGCGATGTTTCCAGCCTCTAATGCCTCGTAACTCCCGTTTAATCTGCAATTAATGGATCGATACATTAAGGTAAAGTGTTGTAAATAAAAACAAAAACAAACAAACTAATTGAACTGAGAAAAATAACGATTTCTTTGTGAAATCGTCTAACTTTGAAGGTTCTTGCTGTATTTAAGCGAAGGAAAGTGATCTTAAACATGTCAAAAAGACATATGAGTATGACAAATAATATATATTTCTACACCATTTACTCCTGAAGTCATCAGAATAAAAAAAAGAAGACGAAATGAGTTATGGTATTTGTAGGCAAATGACGTCAACACTGATGAAACTGGCCTTTAAGGACGGTGCCTACTCTTGCTACTGCGCATACGTTCTGCGCATCTCGAGATACTCGGGTTTCCTATGGGTGGTAATACAGGGATAATTTGGCGCGGTTTAAAATTATGCGGAGAGAGCAGAACTTAGCCGAAGTGCTCTTGGTATCCTAAAAGAAAATTTGGGGTAACCATGCCTTTTTTCATAGATAATAAAGCTTCAATATGGAAAAAAAAGCGCCATACATTGCTTTGTATTCTACTGTTTTTAAGAATAATTGTTGCTTAATAATCTCTTTTCTTTTTGGATTTCAATAGCCCTTGCTAAGATCTGCTTTCCCCGTATAGTCATAAGCCACACAAAATACTTCTTTATCAGTAGGCACCGTCCTTACTGGTCGTTAAACATTAGTAGTATTAATTTACTTTGCATATGCTTTCTCCAGTAACGATCCCCAGAATTCATTCCTCTGAGAAGAGTGAACGTACAACAGCTGTCCATCAATTGTCGGAAGTAAATCATCGATCACCACTTCCGTCCACTCACCCTGCCGCCAGAACCGGAACTTAAATATTCCCTGGTACTTGCCGACGTCTTCCGGATCCCACTCTTGGTTACTTCTGTCAGGAATGACCTTAAAATGGTGATAAAAACTGTGACAAAACACGCAGGAAAATCATGTGAAATGCCTGCATATTATTAAGGCCTAAATTTTTAGGCAGACTTGATATTCAAAGCTTAGTAGCATACATACCTTTTCCAAGAGTGATGATTCCAGAGCCAATGTTGAACAAGAGGCCACAAACCAACAGTTACCCAGTTTGCCTTGCGTGATGTCATGAGTGCTCATTCCATCTACAAACAGGCCGGGGAGATCTGGGGAACAGATGTCCTGTAGCAACACAGAGATCAACCATGAGATCGACAGCCGGGGGGGGGGGGGGAGAGGGAGAGTTAAAATCCTTGACCAGAGGGCCGTGGACATTAAAAGAAAAATCAAGAAGGCCATCCATATCAAACGCCAGCGTCCAAACCTTAATAAAGATGGGGGTTACGAACTACCTGCAATTTTTAATCACTTGTCACGTGACTAAATGCAGATAAGTCACGTGACAACACTGAAGCAATATTTGCTGAAGAAGACTGTGAGAAACAGTCGAAAGTTTCAATACTTCAACACTAGTAGACCTTGAGACAAGAGTTATTCATACAATTGTTTAAGATTCCAAGGTCAAGAATGAGCATTCACAGTATTAACACAGATGATATTTTAGGTCAGGTAGCAGAAACAACAAGTTAAACAAGAAAAGGGCGTCGAATTCTCATGAATACTTTTTCCAATACCGAATGACAGAGACGTGGTCCTATTATTCAATAGTTTAGAAACACAAGTAATAACAAAAGCCTGACACAAAAACTGATGTTTGGTATTTAGTTTTGTTCAGTACCTGAGCTAAATCATGTCTGGTAACAACACAGCTTGCAACTGGAATCTTTACAATGTTTATGGCGAAATTCGTAAACCGAGACTCCTCCATAATTTAACTATGGCTTCTAATCTTTGACGGACAAGAAAAGAAAAATAAGGCTTTTCTTTTCTTGCCTTTCAATCTCCGTTATTTATCCCCCAAACCGCCATCTCGCACCAGTCAGAATACCCTGTTGCAAAGTGACTCGGACGTCAACTGTTTTCAGCTGTTTCTTACCTCGCGCGTTTCTCAATAACTGAGCGTTTAAATCTCCTGCATCCTAGCTACCAAACATTATTTACTCTTCCCAGTGTTATTTCGCCCGAAATCTTGCTCTCCATGGCCAAATTCTTGGTATTTGTTGACTGTTCAGTGACGATCCTATTTTTCTATGTGAGCACTGCATCAATTCGGAACATGTTTCGCTAAATGGAACTTGAGATTACACGGAAAAATAAAGGTGGTTCTGAACAGATTAAATATGAATTACCCCAGCCCGACTTTAAGCTTTATCTCCCCGCACTTAGGTCTTCCACAACTCATTCAGTAACGCAGACTGTTGAATATCATATTTTGATGCAAACTGTTATTGTATTTTTTTTATTTTGTAACGCAATATTCAGAGTAAAGTAAATATTTCGCTGTTCAAACGGGTGGTTGCTTGTACTGTTAAAGTATAGAACAAAACAGGTATAATTTCGTTAGTTTGAGTAAAGTGAAATTTACGGTCGATTTTTTTCCTAGAATGGGGAGTCGTTATTAATTCGTTGAGGTACCTTTGTGATTTGATTAGAATATGATAATTTGCATGCAAGCAACTCGATTTTGAAAGAATTCTTGGGACTCCGAGTAAGTAAATATCCGGGTGATCTAAATGCAGATGACAGTTCAATAAGGAAGCATAGAAAAATGAGCGATAAAATCACTGAGCTATAAATACACGGCTTCATTTTGTAAACGTAGTGTTGCCAGTTCGTAAGAGCATAAGCTTTATTCCAATGCTATAGTTTAAACCAGGTTAAATTTGAATATTCAACGATAATATAGGAAATTAAACGATTACCACAAGGGCTCTGTTTGATTTAAACTGCACAAATAAACTACTCAGTAAAAGCAATATCGTTTAACAGAACAAAGCGTCGCTTGAAAAATATAACAATGATATAAAGATGTAGTTAAAACACTTGTTGTTAAGAGCCGTTGTCAGTAACTTTCGAGAATCCGGCGACAGAAGCGAAAATTCGAATTTTTTTTTATTTGCCCCAAAAGACCCTTTTGGTGAACTATTTTCAAAAATAATATTCAAAAGTTCCAGCGAATTTTTTTTTCGGCAAAAATTAGGAAAGTTCGAAATCGGCCTCAACGTGCCCGATGGCCCGATTGAAATTATGCAAATTAGTACATTTTCAAAACTCTCGTTCAAGACAAGGCAACGTTTTCTCGAGTTGAAACTTTCACAATCGTTTTTACATCCCTTTTGCTTGCTTCCAAACTATATTTTATCTCGACCTGAACATTCTTTCATTTGAAGTTAGCAACGTAAAGAATACAATGTTTGCTATTTCTTAGATAGGGTGATTTTAGCCATATTTCAGATGACCATATCATCGGGGGTATACGAATATACTGGTAATGAAATAACTTTTTTGAACGGGTAATTTTTTTTATTTATCATGTTAAAATATTTAGTTTGGCCCGTGAAAAGCGAGCGCGCTAGGTCGAGATGTGTGGAATGCACTTTGACACAATTCGCCACTTCAGCACTTCATGTTCCTCCTGTAACTTTGCACGTGTCAATACAGTTCACGGAAGCTTTTAGATAAAAGCCAAGGTCTCTAGTTTCATTTCATGCTTTAATACACGTAAATAACTAGCTTTAAACTTGAGAGCTCCCCATATTAGCATTAAGTCATCAAATGATTCGTTTCAGGTGAAATTTTCGAGTTTATATTGAGCCGTTCAAGTGAGATGAAAGAGCCGTTCCCAGGGAAACAACTTGAAATCAGTGAAATTAATACCCTGTCTCTCAAATCATGCTACACTTCCAAACTACCGTTATTTTTAAGCTAGAAAGTGTAAATGCTCCCTTTTTGCGTGACCTAAAACAGAATTTGCCTTAAATATTACGAATAAAGTCCACTGCAATAAAAAACTGAAAAAATCGCGCACCGACGTAAATGTAAACATCAGCCGTTTCTCAACTCGCCACATGGATGAAACGCGTCCGTTGTTTTACCTTTGTAAACATTTATGACCAGAAAGTAGAAACAAAAATTCTTCTCTATGCCCATCTATATAAAAACACTTGCCAACCAAGCTTTTGTTTTTCTGTGTGTTTGTCGAAAATACTGAAGAATAGTGCAACATTGTTACTGACTACTTGACTCATTCAATCACAACCGGATAACACGACTGAATACTAGATATAAAAAAATGCTCTTAATTCTCTCCAATCGTTACTCACATTATATCCGGCGATATCACATCCCAGAGGCAAGGCTGAAAGTTGTCTCAAATTTCGCATATTAAAAATTTAAAGTTTTGAACAACGCGAACAACTTTCATTGCGTGACAAGTGAAATGTGATACGCAAGCGCGCGAAAAGCACAGGAATAAGCTATGTCAACATTTGCGCTTGTGATGACAGTGCGAAAATAATTTTTGAAATTACAAGAAGAAATTAAGACAAGTCAAGGTCTGCAAGGTATATTTGATTGCCGGATTGAAACGAAAATCATGTATCCCCCGGGGAGGATTTTACCGAATTCTCATCAACAACAACAACAACCTTTATTTTCCTCAAAATAAAGCCGAAATTAACTAAAATGAAAAGTAAACAAATCAAGAGCTTTCGAGGTCTCGATGCGGTATTTCAATACTATCCTCAAACAAAAAGCTAATATATTTAGGAGAGTAATGTTTTTCTTTCGCCATGGAACCTCTCCGTGCGGATCGATCAACTCAAAAAATGCGCAATATTTGCAATGTGTTACGCTTAATCAATGCAAAAAGGGCGTTCGCTCGCACCTATACAGGCACAAAAGATCCGGCCTATGAAGAAATTCAGGACGAAATAGTGTTGTTGCTAGAAAGGGCAGGTAAAGTGTTTTCATTTGAGTGAAACTAAGAGCATGAAAGAACATTTTATTTCCTTTTCTGATTTTCCCCTATTTTTTTAGAATAGTTGCTCATCATGATCAATGTATGCACTGTGGCTTAACCTAATCCAAATGGAACTCGTAATTAAGTTATATCTTCAACCAATTCCATATAAAGACCACTATAAATTGAATAATCACTAGACTCTGGTACACAGGTTCAAAAGATACTCTCACTGGCCTTTCAAAGGCTGTTTGTGTGGTGGATACTCTGGAGCACGCTAGGAGGATTTAACAAAGACAACGTCAGACTTGAACAGTGACGGCCCGTAAGAGATAACACCGTCTTTTAGACCGAACACGAACATCTGAGAAATACCAGCCGTGCCCCTTGTCCTTTGACACTAGTGCGCGCGCTAGAAAATAAATTAAGGTTAAACTCTTATCTCAAAATTCGATCAGCTCTACCGTCAGCAATAATGCAGAATAATGTTGTGTATTTCCAGTTAACATTTTATCACCATCATTGACTCATCTCAAACTGACATTAAAGCTACGTTAAATATTTGACTGCAATAGGCCTTATCACGGTTTTCGACGCCATTTTGAAGAGTAGGCAAACAGGCTTGAAATAACAGTGTTTCTATGGAAATTCGAAGTCAAATAATTTTCATAAAATGATAAAACATTGCTGCTGAAAAATTCATGAATTGGAAACTTTTGGCATTAGGAAAAGGATTTTAAGAAAAAAAAATTGGAGGGATGTAACTGTGCCAGAAAGCGTCCAGTCGTGTTTTGAACTTTCCATACATTTTCCTGTATTTTTTTTCCTGCGAACTATTTTTAGTACTTCAGTTCACGGCTGGTTCGCCTTACAGACAAATGTATGGAAAGTTCAAAACACTACTGGACGCTTTCTGGCACAGTTACATCCCTCCAATTTTTTTTTCTTAAAATCCGTTTCCTAATGCCAAAAGTTTCCAATTCATGAATTTTTCAGCAGCAATGTTTTATGAAAATTGTTTGACATCGAATTTCTATACAAACACTGTTATTTCAAGTCTGTTTGCCTACTCGTCAAAATGGCGTCGAAAACCGTGATAAGGCCTATTGTATTTTAACAAGTTAACCCGAAAAGAATTCTTTTTTTTTTTTCGTTCCATTCATGGTAAACGTCCTTATTGCATTGATTAACCGTATAACACATTGCAAATCTTGCGCACCTTTTGAGCTTGATCCACAACTTTTGAGCATTGATCCATGGCGAAAGACAAACTTCACTCTCCTAAGTGTATTAGCTTTTTGTTTGAGGATAGTATTGATATACCGCATTGAGGTTTCAAAAGGTCTTAATTTGTTGACTTGATTTGTAAATTAATTTCGGTTTTACTTTTCCTGTAATGTTATTGATGAGAATCCGACACAGACAATACAGAGTGAATCTCGGAGGAGGAAAACTACATGATTTTCGTTTCAGTCCATTAAATATACCTTGCAAACCTTGACTTGTCTCAATTTCATCTTGTAATTTCAAATTGTTTTCGCACTGTCATCACTGACAAGCGCAAATTTGACAAAGCTTATTACTGTTCTTTTCGCGCGCTTGCGTATCACATTTCACTTGTCACGCAATGAAAGTTATTGGCGTTCCTGCGTTGTTCAAAACTTTAAATTTCTAATATGCGGAATTTGAGACAACTTTCAGCCTTGCCTCGGGGATGTGATATCGCCGTATATAATGTGAGTAACGATTGCAGAGAAGTAAGAGCATTTCTTTATATCTAGTATTCAGTCGTGTTATCCGGTTGTAATTGAATGAGTCAAGCAGCTAGTAACAATGGTGCACTATTCTTCAGTATTTTCGAGAAACACACAGAAAAACAAAAGCTTGGTTGGCAAGTGTTTAAATATAGATGGGCATAGAGAAGAATTTTTGTTTCTACTTTCTGGTCATAAATGTTTACAAAGGTAAAACAACGGACGCGTTTCATCCATGTGGCGAGTTGAGAAACGGCTGATGTTTACATTTACGTCGGTGCGCGATTTTTTCAGTTTTTTATTGCAGTGGACTTTATTCGTAATATTTAAGGCAAATTCTGTTTTAGGTCACGCAAAAAGGGAGCATTTACACTTTCTAGCTTAAAAATAACGGTAGTTTGGAAGTGTAGCATGATTTGAGAGACAGGGTATTAATTTCACTGATTTCAAGTTGTTTCCCTGGGAACGGCTCTTTCATCTCACTTGAACGGCTCAATATAAACTCGAAAATTTCACCTGAAACGAATCATTTGATGACTTAATGCTAATATGGGGAGCTCTCAAGTTTAAAGCTAGTTATTTACGTGTATTAAAGCATGAAATGAAACTAGAGACCTTGGCTTTTATCTAAAAGCTTCCGTGAACTGTATTGACACGTGCAAAGTTACAGGAGGAACATGAAGTGCTGAAGTGGCGAATTGTGTCAAAGTGCATTCCACACATCTCGACCTAGCGCGCTCGCTTTTCACGGGCCAAACTAAATATTTTAACATGATAAATAAAAAAAATTACCCGTTCAAAAAAGTTATTTCATTACCAGTATATTCGTATACCCCCGATGATATGGTCATCTGAAATATGGCTAAAATCACCCTATCTAAGAAATAGCAAACATTGTATTCTTTACGTTGCTAACTTCAAATGAAAGAATGTTTAGGTCGAGATAAAATATAGTTTGGAAGCAAGCAAAAGGGATGTAAAAACGATTGTGAAAGTTTCAACTCGAGAAAACGTTGCCTTGTCTTGAACGAGAGTTTTGAAAATGTACTAATTTGCATAATTTCAATCGGACCATCGGGCACGTTGAGGCCGATTTCGAACTTTCCTAATTTTTGCCGAAAAAAAAATTCGCTGGAACTTTTGAATATTATTTTTGAAAATAGTTCACCAAAAGGGTCTTTTGGGGCAAATAAAAAAAAATTTCGAATTTTCGCTTCTGTCGCCGGATTCTCGAAAGTTACTGACAACGGCTCTTAAAGTTCATTGTGGTTTTGTGGATTAGTGATTTCCTAGCAACGTCAAATTATGCTAATTTCAGATGTAAACTCTGATTTTCATATGCTGTTATTGTCACGCGATAACTCTTTGTACAAACAATTAAATTCTTAACTCTGTTTGGATTTAAAACTGTAGTGTGATCCACAAGAGAACAAAAATATCCCAGCAGTTTAAGAAAAAAGATTTTTAAGGAAAGAAAGTCAAAAACATCGATCGCTATTAGCGCTTCTAGCATACCTTTGGTCTTTTCCACTCTACTGCCTCGCTTGGAGAACGGCTAAAAAACAACGATTTGTTGTCCGCCGTGAATTCGGGATCCACAAAGAGCCTTCCTTCTTTTTCGCATTGCGATTTAAGTTTACTGTAGCGTTGATTCCTGAAATAATGAAGCTTAACCATAGCCTTTCCTTTGCAAAGACGAGCAGATCACGCCTGTGTGATGTATTTCATCACGCACTAGAAAATAAAGAACACATCTTGTATTCATACATACGTCATATCCGTTACTTTTGGATGAATGACCGTGAGCGAAAAATAAAGCCTGGGTCACGTTATCGAAAACGAGGCTAACGGCGAGAAGGTTGGTACATCTTTCATTGCAGTTGTGAAAGGTCCCTTAAGTTAGGGGTCTGAAACCTGCTAACTAATATGTTCCACGTTTGCAGCACCATGAGTGACTGTAGACGTAACCATGTAGAAGCCTCCTACGTTCTCAAAAGATGTCTTTCGTTTGTTGGGGCTGTTCACTCTATCAGCTATTAGAGGTTTGAATTAATTGTAAACCATGGTCAAAACGTGCTAATATCAGTAGTTTAGCAAACCCATCCTCCTGATGATTTCAAAATGCGTAGATTGGCCATTGTTGCAGTGCGTCAAACATCAAAGAAGTAATGTCTGTCTATTACGCAAAAACGTTGACTAAGAAATCTGGAGAAATGACAAATCTCGTGAAAAATTAAAACCGCCTCAAGACCAGTGTGGAACCAACCACATCACTGATGCCATTCTACCTTAAGTTCGCGCGACCAAGGTTGGTTTCCATGGCATTGCCAACAGTCTATCGATGGACGAAAAGTTAAGCTGCGATCGTAGCGATCATAAGGAAAGGAGACTGTTCAAAGATCAAATACACTGCAGCAATTGTATAGCTTGATCTGACATGGCATGAAATAACCTATAACCCAGCGATTATTTCGGCACACGCTGATTGGCCGAGGCCTGTCACATTGTACAAAAGCGGATACCGGTTATCAGACGTTATGGTGCTCCGATGTGATATCCACCCCCTCCTCCCCCCCAAATCTTGCTCCAGGGAAACATCAACTTCCGCCAGCAACGACGTAATATAACATTACCACGATTAAACGTTAGCCGAGGCGTTCATCTTGCTCGTTAAAAATGATTTTAAGGCTCGTTTTAAGCTAATGGTAAAGGAAAGTCAAAGGCAAGACTTAGGGACAAAAATCTTTTGGACAAATCCTTATGGATTAGTAAATATACTTGGATCAAAGTTCACGTTAACCCAGGATTAGCTTAATCGGGCTTTGAACAGCTGGGCCCAGAATCGTAGGGCAGTCTATCTTACTTCATCCAAAATCGCACAGCATTCAAGACACCATTCATCGTTTTAAAGTGCTACTGTTTATTAGCCAAATATATACCTTACTTCCTTCTACAAAAACGTATGGGCACAATGGCCTGGAATCTACTTAGAAAAGTATGTAATGGTGGGCTATCATGAAAATTAGTATATAAAGTACCTGAAACATCTGGACCTGGTTACTCGAAAACGATTGAAGGAAGATTACACAGAAGAAATTTTTTTCTCCGGTGTTTTAGCAGTATTCTGCATTATCTCCTCGATATTTCAAACAATCCAATCTTCCCTCGTTGGTATGAAGTATCACAAAGATTTTGACCTTTTGTGGTGAAAATAGTGCGACAACACCTTCATTTAGTTACTAAATAATCCTAGAGCATCTTGAAAAATAAATCAACTGAATTCCTGAAAGGAACAACTTATGTTAATCAGAAAAACTAACGTAGAGAGATTTCGACGTTTCGATGGCATCCTGTCATCATTATCAAGAAAATGAAGAAAATTTACATAAGTAGACAAAACTAAACTGAAAACAATAACATGAAAATAGTCAGCCTAACTTTTTTCAAGTTGCAGTCCATTCTAACCAAGTCCATCTGTGGCCAGAGACAAATTTGAGCAATACTTTTAGGCTTCTGTTGACGAAAAAACGTTTGGAGTTTTTCATGTTAATAACACCAAATTCTCGTGATACTTCCCCTTTAACTCTGAAAGGCTAGTTAAAATTGAAGTACAAAGATAATAATTAAATAGATGACACCAGTCCAGTCCTGTGACAACTCGCGGGAAGTTTTTGCTGGGTGATTAACTGTCTGGTGGTGTTAACAGCAATTAAATGCCTATCTTGTTAGAATTATTTGTTCCCTAATTACAAGCCATTTCAAAAGAATGTTAACAATTTCCCTCCGTTTAAGTTAATCCGAGATTAAATTGAACCAAGGTTTAAATTTCCTATTTTGATTGACCAAAGTTACTCCACACCCAAACCACTTTAAAGGCTATGCCAGCCCTATAACAGGCCAAAATTCAATGCTAATTCCTAGTTACAAATTACAAGTTGAATTACAAAGCCCAAGTTTATATATATCAAGAGGAAACTGCCCTCCAAAACATCGCTAATATTTCTTGACTGAAGTTAAATAAGCATTATTGCCCTGTTTATTTTCTGACACAAGCTGTCCAAGGTCACGATAAGAGAATACGGTGCGTCCCCACACAAATGAACATAATTCAAACCGTTGTAACACAACACCCCACATGGGTAATTTCCATCTTTTTAAACAATGTGAATAAAGCGAAAGATTTGTTACGGTTGTCGCGTATCCTCTTAACCTGAGCCTGGGTTGCCTGTGGTCTGAAGACAAACATGTTTCATGTTTCAAAAATAAGTTATTGAGTTTAGACGTTTTGTTATTACAACTGAGCTTTTCCAATTTATGCCTGACCTTACTGAAAATTGGTACTAAAACTAACTTTCCCTTCCACGTTGTTGCTAGGAAACTAATCGCAAAATTATTCATGTCAAAATACTATTCAATTAGTTGCTCCCAAGTAAACTAACTTTAAAGTAGTAGTTGTTGGTAACTTGTGCAATTAAACTGACCTCGGTTTACGAAAACGCTGAAAATACTGTAACTCTAAATCACACGTTCCAAAAGGAAAAAAAAATTCGATTTCACCTTGTGAACCTTTATTTCTTATGAAAAGGGGGAGGGGGGAGGGGCTGTAAATAAGCAAAATCCGAAAGCTATGCGAGGCACCAACTCGATTTTGATAATAAAATCGGCTTATATTCGACAGTCGAATCCGCGACTGAATACGAGAGAAAAGCAGCCCCACTGATTTAAATTAAACGCTGCATTTCTCGAAAGTCGAGAAAGAATGCATACATACGGCGCTTCCCTTGACACAAAAGCGTACAATTCAGGGAACGAAACCAAATTGCGTAAAAAAGTTTTCGAAAACTTGAAAAAGTAACCCTTTGAGCTCAGGAAGAAGAGTATGCATGTAGTACTAACATTCCTTTCTAAACCTAGAACTAACCTCATTATTTTTGTCAAAGACAAAATTCTTAAGCCCCGTCTACACGAACAAATTTTATATGGCAACTTTTATGTGGCAATTTTTATTTGCCCGTGTAGATGATGAGAAATGACCAATTTTTATGTGACAACTGCATTTGCCGAAAAGCTGGCGTGTTAGTTTTTATATGGCAAATAAAAATTGCCCCATAAAAAAAATTGTCCGTGTAGACGAGATGCCACATAAAATGTGACAATTTTTTCAACGTCTGGCCCGTCTTCTGACTTTCGCCATCTTGCTTTTTGCCTTTCCATGGTCTTCTCCGCTGTACGAAATTATTACTGACGCAAATTAACAACAAATATTTGTTGACCCATCTACACGGGCAAATAAAAATTGCCACATACAGTTGCCACATAAAAATTGCTCGTGTAGACGGGGCTTTAGCGTTACCCACTCTTAGAAAATTAACCATCACAATAGTCCAGTTTCGAAGACAAAAGACGCATTTATTCAGGGTTAGCCTCAATCTGAAATAAAAGATTTACAAATCCAGTGAAAAGATGAACTTTTCACAACTCTGTGCATGGTTTTATTGTAGGATTCTGCACTTTCATGCTAACATATGGAATATTTTGTTTCAGGTTGAGGCTACCCCTGTATAAAAGTGTCTTTTGTCTTTTTATCCAGCGCTCTTAGTGAATTCGAAACTGGACTATTCTTAGCGTTACCCACTCTAACAAAATTAACCATCACAATTGAGATTATTAGATTGCCATGAGGTCATGGTAGCATTTCACTTCCACTGTAACGGAGCCAGGCATCTTGACTTGGTGGTTTCGTCTGCGTCCCATTAAATTGTGAGTTTCTTGGACCGCTCGGTCGTTGATGTCAATATTTAACTTGGCCTGGCCCATGAAGGAGTCCCAGAACCAGTTAGAATCCCACACCTAAAAAAAAGATTGATATTTTATTTTTTAGTAGAGCGATTTTCACTTGAGTGTAGAAAATAGTTTCGCGTTTGGTTTGGTTTTGTCTTACTAACGGATGGAGCAAACGTCGAATCGTTGTCGAACTTAGCCTGAGAGCAAGCTCTCGGTGAAGAGCAGTTGTTCGTGTTCCATGAACACTAAAATGCTAACAAAAGCACGGTCAAAAATGCCACTTGGAGCAACAGCTGTCGTCTCTGATACACTGCTCTTAGAGCTGTATGTAATGCGAGTCTTCTCTTTCTGTTTTTTGCAGTTAATTACCAAAGAAAAGCCCGACAAGCGCTGTATTTCGGCATTTCGCTAGCAAGCCCTAGCAGTAACTAGCCGCGCATCGAGTAAATAGCACGGGGACACGTGCTTATTCCCGTGTTTTAATGAATTAGGATCGACGCAGGTTCGACGTTTGCTACCACGCTGGAATTAAGTCGACTCTTTTTCGAACCTATTTTTAATAAATTCGACGCGACTTAGATTCGACGTTTGCCCCAGGCGTTACTAATGTTCCGTGATTGATAAGCAAAGCTCGCGGCACTATCTCAGCCAATGGGAAGCAAAACCAAAACCAATCGCGATTTGCGCGGTTTTTCACACGCTTGGCTTCGGCTACATGCATTTCCTTCGCTTTGTGATCGATAATTGCGCTGTTTACGTTAGCCTTTGTTGCAGTGGTTTCCTTTCCAAGCGAGGGCGGGAGGCGAACAAGAGCCTTTGGGGAGGGGAGACGTTCTTACTTCGCTCTCCGCCGTGTTCTCGGAAAGGAAACCATAGCTACGCAGGCCATGTTTACGTCCGTTGTGATTGGCCAGAATAATATCTTTGGTTTGGGTTTTGCGACACTCAAATGAAAAGTGGTAACACGAGTTCTTCAGCAACCAGGAGGGCTCTCAATTTGTACGAAAAACCCGTCGTTCGGTTGGGAATTCAAATGGAAAAGTCCTTTCCACTGGAAATTTGTCGATAAAAAAGGAATGCCTCCATACCTTCAGAGGTATTCTACTTTTCTCGGTTTTACCGGAATAACTGAAAAATCAGTCTCGGGGGGGGGGGGGGGGGGTAACTAATGATTAACTCCAGAGGGGGAGGGTGATAAATAAATGACTAAGTTCACTCCATTCTACCTAAAACCCAAACAAAGACCAATGATAATAATAAAGGCCCTTTTAAACGGTTTCAACATTTGCTTCAACATGCGTTCAACACAATTGTTGAACGACACGTCGGGGGCGTTTGAACAGGTCGTTCAACACTGAAAGCGTAAAACAATGTTGAAAGCTTGTTGAAAGTGTGTTGAGGCAAATTTAAACTGGTTTAAACTTTCATCCAACATCGCTTCAACATTTCCTTTGTTCTTGAAAATGTTGAATAGCGTTGAAACCGTTTGAACACTCAAGTTCATCCAACATTTGCCCAACATCCGTTCAACTTTTGTTGAACGAATGTTGGGCAAATGTTGCAACTGTTTAAACGGGCCTCAAGGGCCAGCACGAGAACAACCTCAGAGACTCAGCGGGGAGCAAGGAGCGTAAATTTGTAATGTTGTCTTTGGCCTTTAATTCTGACCTTAAGTGTACAGTGAAACAGCCATCAGGCGAAATCTCTATGATCATTCAACGCAAAAGAAATAAAGTAGGGTTTGGTCAAACATCTCGTAGAAAGAAATTTTATGTTTTATTACTGAAGGAGACTTTTTTTTTTAATTTCAAACAGCTTACAAAGATAACCACTTCACAAAGCAAAGTCGCTATACACTGCTGTGGAGTGTTTTTCCCTATACTCTGTTATTACCAAACTTACCTGAATGACCAGTCGTGTTTTCTGGGGTCTCCTGACGAAAAACAGAGCGCCGCTGTTCCACTGCGGATTTAGTGAATCTTTGGCAACGGGTGTCTTGACTTTGCGTCCTTCACAGCAGATCATGGCGTAAGGATCGGGCGCTGAAATGACAGCAGTAAAAAAGCTGCTATTGATCGAGTCGATGACCATTCTTTCGTTCTTTGTTTACATAACTGTGGTTACAGTATTCTCGGATTCAAAAGTGTACAAAGGCAAAATACAGTAGAGGCGGACACCCTCGAGACACGAAAACGGTGTCCGTTACTGGAGCTGGCCGCTTACGAAAATGGTTCTCGTAAGCGGCCACTAGAGGTGTAAAAGATAGATGGCCGTTTACGGGCGCTTGCCCAGCTAACAATAAACATTGGGAATGCAAAAAAATACCACCGTATTAAATGATTTTGTTGTTGTTGCCATTGTTGATGGCGATAACTGTAGTTCATGCACCGTAAAATCATTGTGACGAACAGCGATGTGAGGTTGATTGATTAAAATAAGATTCAGAGGCTGATGGGATTTCCTTTCGGGTGTCAACTAACGGGAGCTTAAAACAAAGGAAAAGTCTAAATCGTAACCTCTGAAAGTGTCCTCTTACAGGAATATACAGAGTTTGTATGGGAGTTCAAACGGGCTTTTGTGAATGCGGTTGTTTGTAGAGTTGTCCGCTTACGAGAGTGTCCGTTAAGAGAGCTTACACTGTACCTCGATCTGTATCAGGAGGCATCGTCCTTGATTATAAGTAGATTTGAGAGGAATAATAGTAAGAAAATTGACTTCAGGAAGGTTGGATTTTTATTTATTACTTTTTTCTTTTTTTTTTATTTTTGCCTTGCATTTTGTCTAGAAAGTGCAGCCTACATCGATGTCAGACATACAACAAAGTGCGACTGGATGTGAGGCTTGACCGCCCACGTTTAACACCGTAATATAAGATCGAATTTGCAACTTAGAGTAAGATTAGTGGCTCTTTTCGCTCGGGAAAACACAGCGAGGATAACACGCGTAGGTGGGCAAAAGTGTACCTACACATGCGGCAAGTGTCTCTTACTTTCTCACCCGACAATCCCCACAGCGAAACGAGAGGCAGTTTTCATTGGCGGGTGTATGGGAACGGTCAGGGAAGACCCCCCCCCCACACACACACACACACACACACACCTCCCCCGCAACCCCTGACTTTGAAAAACAAACGGAAACGAGGCGCTGAAATATTTCGTTTCACGAAGGGATCTGATACCCCGGTCAACTTATCTGAAGGTATCAATCTGCCACTGTTCTTACGCAACCAGCTCTTGGTGACAACACACCAGCATCCTGATTAAAACTAAGGCGTACGAAACGCTTACTATTCCATCAGTAATAAACAATTTTTTTCTTACTCATTGACAGTCGACTCGTTTTCTGAAGTCCGGTAGCTGACTTGACCGTAACGGAAATGACGCAAACAGGAGTACGACACTGAGGAAAGCAGCACCAGATTTTACTTCCGGTTGAGTGTTCTTTGTCCAGGAACCTAAATGCAATGAGGAAATTAAGAAAGGAAGGAGCTTCAGCGTAAATGTGGTGTGCGATGGTTTCGGCAACTTTTCAACGAATTACTTTTAACAGTAAACCACAGTTAGATTTTAACGTTTATGCACACCGTAGCCAGTCCACTCGTTTTTATAGACCCTAACATTTCAATATATAAGGCCACTAGCTTCTAAAGAAACTATAGCAACTATCGGTGGGGAGTGGAAACGGATGTTTCAAGGTTTTATCAACAGAGTTGATGAGGTAATTTGGCGATCGTAAAGGGATTCGAGTGTTGACGTTTCGAGCGTTAGCACTTTGTCAGGGCCAATCACTCGATTCGCTCTAATGCATGAAGGGCTAACGCTCAAAATTGTGCAAATTGTAATGTGGTATTCACTGATTGTAGTCAGTCTTTTTGTGATCGTTGCATAGGGGGGAGAGAGAGTTTTGTTCAGTTGGTAAATCCCAAAGTTAGTTGGAGCCGCTCTAGTTACAGGAACTTTCAGTCACATGCACAAAGTTTTATTGACAATGCAACCGGGTATTGTGACGGTGGTCTTTTAAACGAGTGGTCACCAAAAGAGCATCTACAGTGGAACCTCGATTTAACGAAGTGCCAAGGGACTAGGGGGATTGGTTTATTATATCGAGGTTCTGTTTCGTACATTTCAAAAGGCCCGGCTGGAGAATATCGTTCGTAAAACTGAGGACTTCCTTATATAGAGGTTCGTTAAATCGAGGTTCCACTGTGCTATATACACCTTCGAGACGAGAGAGACAGAGAGAAACGAGGGGAGGGGGGACCTTCTGGAATAAATAACTAAACGGTACGATACGACGCAAAGACTAACTTTGAAACCAACAACTTTCCGATAGAGCGGTTTTCAGTTGAGTAACGAAAGTAATTTTGAGTTTGCTTTGGTTTTGCTTTCCTGGGCTTTATGATTGGTTGACAAAGTTCGCGCCATTTTCTCAACCAATGGAAAGCCAAAGCAAAACCAATAGGCCATTTCCGAGTTGCTGTGAACCTCACTAGGAAAGCAAGGATAAGTGAAAAACTTTTTATATGAAAATTAGTTTTATTTGCAAATGAATGGAACTAATTTTCAAAACAAAAACTTTGCACTTAGCCTCGCTTTCATCGCTTTCATAATGAGGTTCAAAGTAACTCGGAAATGGTCTATCGTGTTTGGTCGCACGCGTTTTCCCGCGCTTGACGCAGAGTACATGTATTTGCTTCGAGTTCTGATTGGCTGATTGTGTTGCGTACGTCTGTTGTGATTGGCCAGAGAAATAACTCTGGTTTTCGCTTTACGACACTCAGTTGAAAACCGCTCTATTCCGACAGGGCTCGAAATAATTTCTGGAGAGTCTCCGGACACGATGACCGGTTAAATTCATTTTAGCTCGGTCATGTATCGTTTCTGTCCCGTCAAATTTATAACATAAACAACTCTTAAACCAGGGGCCCATGAAGCAAAACTGGCGTTATATATTTCCAAAAAAGTCGTTGCGTAGAGTTAATAGCACTTTAAAGCACTCATAGTCAACAATAAAAATAAATTACAGCGGCGAAATGAAAATAAGCTTATGTGTATTAAAATAAACTAACTAATAAATTATCTAATAAAAGTAAAAATATTTATAGTTTTGTGACTGGAAGTGCGTGAACCCCGATGTCTGCTTCAATGCGCGAATTGTAAACAACGGTTCTAGTTGCATTTCACCCAGGATTTCAGATCAAAGTTCCACAATACACAGCGACTCGCTACATACTGGTAACAACTGAAACAACTGAATTGCATGGACATTTTTATTTATTTCATCTTCAATGCGATTGAATATGACCGGTCAACATGACCGGCAAGACGAAAGGTTGACCAGTCAACTCCCCAATCATTACGGACATTGTCCGTTGACCGGCCGTTATTTCGAGCCCTGTTCCGATCATAAGTCTCACACGCTAACTTGTACAGACCTTACATGAAATACAATGGTGAAAGTTAAGGCACTCTAAAGAAAAAAAATTAAGTATTCTTACATTGCTTTTGAAGACTTTTCAGTGAACACTCTTAACAGGAAACTCCCAGCCTTGTTTGGCTCATACGTCGATGGTATTACCACATATCTTCCCTTCTTCATTTGGAACTTGTTCACCACTTCTCGTGCATTGATGAAGATAGAGTCGCCGGCTTTTTCAAACATTGTATGCAAGCGGTATTTTCGGTTTTCTTCAACCTGTGAATATACAAACGAGCAAACCAGTCAAAATAAAGGAGTCTCGCTAATTTCAATCTTGGTGCTTTTGAGTGCTTTTAACTTATTTTCCTGCAGAAGAAGCTGGCGATTGTCTTCTTTGCAGAGACTCGAAAAGCAAGAGATTTAGCGCTTGAACTCCACATATACATGTAAGGGATTTCACTCGATAATGAGAAAGTAAAAATTACAATCAATCAATCAATCAATCAATCAATCAATCAATCAATCAATCAATCAATCAATCAATCAACTTTGTTTAACGAGGGTGACACTTATCCGTCCGTTACGACTGACAAACCTGTAGCCCTCAGATTCCAGATCGAATTGGAATTTGGAAATATTGCTTTTTGAGGAGAGGGGAAAACCGGAGTAAATCGGAGAAAAACCTCTCGGTGCAAGGACGAGAACCAACAACAAACTCAACCCACTTAGAACTCCGTGTCCGGGAATAGAACCCGGGCCACATTGGTGGGAGGCGAGTGCTCTCACCACTGCGCCATCCCTGCTCCCCTAACAACCTTGTTAAATGTTGGTTCCTACATGTACTTCCTGTGCCCGACGTTTGCCACATTTGATCGCTGTGAGCGCAGTTTCAAATATTTCCTGCTTCCATGCTCTTAGAAGCTATACTGTTTCATTGAAGGCGAACGACGACATTGTAGTCCATAAAAAGCAAACTGCGGGAGCGCATCAATGGCCGTTTTTACACAAGAGGACGCATTACCCGTCTGGACGAACTTGGGCAAACATTCGTTGTTCGTTTGGTTATTCGTCTCTAGTATAAAGACGGGCACAAGACGCATTATGCGTCTGAACGAACTATCTTCCTTTGTTCGTCTTGAACGACGCACAAAGGAAGAAAGTTCGCACAGACGGATAATGCGTCCTCTAGTATAAAAACGGCGAATAACTGTTATAAAATCGGTAACGAATTTCCTTCGAAAGCGAGGTTTTTTCAAATGAGGCTAGATTACATCTACATGTACGCGCACTCTCTTATTCTTTCTATGGGATAGTAACGCGCGCGAGTCGCATCTTCTCGCAACTTTCGCGCGCGCTCGTGCGGTTTCCTCGCTTTGCTATCCCTACGAGAAATAAGGCTGGAACTTCTCGTTGCCTAAAACGAGGCACTCAAGAAAAACAAATAGCGCAAGGCTTCTATTCCAGGTTGGGTTGATTGCAGCATTTTGCCTCACTGTAGACTGCAGTTCACATGGAGACAAGCGCGCCTTCATATTCACACTGTACACTGCACGTTTGTATTTGGGCATCCCTTTTAAACTCAGCTGGCTCATGGGTTTTAACCTCGTTGTTAAATCTGCAGTACCTTCATAACAAAGTAGCCAATGGTATGGTTCTCTGCCCCTCTCTCCTTTTCTTTTCTCGTGTCTTCCTGCATCAGTGATATCATGACCTCGCTTTCCTCCTTAACGCTGAAGGCATACTAATAATTTGAAAACGTGATACAAGTCAGTGAGCGAATGCAATGCATCGATCAATTCGAACCTTTAGCAACACTACACGCACCCCTTCCCCCCTCCCCCTCCCCTCTTCCCCCTACTTGACCATTTTCGTGCCCGGGGAGTAGGGCATTTAACGCAAAAAGCCTTCCAGCGGGTGGGGTATTTGAACTTTGCCTGGGTGGAGCGGGGGAATTTGAGCCTGAAGTGTCAAGTTAACACCTTCTTGTCTAGCGGAATACTCGTGGTTCCTTCTCCATGCTCGAGTTCAAGAGGAAAAATGTTGCTTTGTGAGCGAATGGCTCACCAAATAGGGTCTCCATAAACTGCAGTATTTTTGAAGGAACGTATAGAAAATAGAAAATAGTCCTAAAACAGGTACGGGTTCCAAAACTCCTTGCTAAGATCTGCTTTTCCCGCATAGTCATAAACTGGACAACATAGCTATGTAGTAAAAAGCACCGTCCTTAAGTTGCGTACATAATTGCGTTGGTCTCTCATTTATTAATTATTACCAATTACATAACTGGACTGTTTTAACAGTACCTGCGGGTTCTTCAAGAAAGTGCTTCTATTTTCAACACACCCTCCAGCATTTGAGCCTTGAGTCCATCGATAGTTGTGCTTGAACACGTGCCATCTTTTTCGCAGTGAAAATATCGATTTGTTCAGCACGTGACACAGGGTGGCGTTGGTGAAGTAGATGCAGAAATCTTCAAATGCCATCCTGATGGGGGAAGAAAACGTGATTAAGGTCTGATCTGCTCTAAGCCCAAAAAGTCTTAGTTTTTGAGTATCTATCCTCCCAGTTAGCATACAGCTGTACTCACCAAAATTCGCCGTCATTCTCAAATACAATGCCAAGCTTTTCTCTGTCACTTGCCTTCAGTTTTTTCCACTCCTCGGAGCTAAAAAAAGGAATCCAAAATAACTTCAATATACATGTATTAATAATGAATCATAGGGGTGTAGAGGACAACGGATCCTGAAGACGCTGCTATACGGACAACTGAAGGAGGGGCATCGCGACCAGGGAAGACCCTTAAAGAGGTACAAGACACTGAAGGCGAACTTCAAGAGCTGCAACATTGACGTGAACTCTTCGAAAGCAACTGCCTGTGACAGAGCTCTTTGGACATACCAGTGCACACAAGGCAACACTTTGAAGTCAAAAGAGAAGCTGTGATCCTGGCAAAGAAAGAGAGGAGGAAACAGCGCTCCGCTTCTGTGGGTTCATTCTCAAGCAGCATCTGTGACCGCTCGTGTGCGTCACAAATGGGTCTTCATTCCCACATGAGGACCCACCTCGGCAAATGACTTGTCGGCCTACTCATATGTCGTATCGACAGAAGAATCCATTAATTCATTCATAGGGGTGTGGACCCCCTCCCACTCCCCCCCCTCCCCCCCAAAAAAAGGGTTTCTCAATGCCCCTCTTTCACCTTTTTTTGCGGCAGGAGCGTCATGATAGTAGCACGTGTAAGCTTACGAACCGTGTGTCAACTGTATGACTTGTGTGGATGAAATCAGCCTTTGATCTTTGGCTAAAGGGTGGCTCTCATATGATCACCAATTGATTGCTATATCGCTGAAAATTGATAATGCGAAAGAAAAACTAGAAATTTAAAGTGAAAATGTAACCTATATATAGAGGGAATATTATCTTAAACATAATTTCTGGGAAATTACACTTATGGAAGAATGTAATTCCACCAAAGCTTCATGCCGTTTAAAGAAAAAAAATAAAACATTTCTCCTATGGTAATTTGATATCAATAGGGAAGTAACTTTTGGCTGAGGAAGGAAATTTTGTGGATGGTTGTCTTTTGAGACTGATGAGAAAAAGGAATGAAGGAAGAACATAGAACATAGGAAGAATGAAGGAAGGAAGGAAGGAAGGAAGGAAGGAAGGAAGGAAGGAAGGAAGGAAGGAAGGAAGGAAGGAAGGAAGGAAGGAAGGAAGGAAGGAAGGAAGGAAGGAAGGAAGGAAGGAAGGAAGGAAGGAAGGAAGGAAGGAAGAGGAACACTAAGTGCCAAGCATATCTGTAAGCATAAGATGAACAAATTTATTAAACTAATTACTCATCGCTCCACGGTCCATTCCACTCTTTTTGTCCCCAGGGATTTCTGAGTCGGATCATGTGAAGATGCTGACGATTGAACAAACTAAAGAGGCCGTCACCAATAGTGATCTGGCAAAAACAAGGAGTAATATAAAATCATCATGGCATCTGTACATGTACATGCATGGCAATAACATTGGGAAAAAGAAGGGTTCTGTATAAAAACGGTCTGGCTTTGTCCCTTACATTAAAGGGGAAGTACAGTACTCTTTTCTTAAGAATGGTGAAATAAGACCTTAACTTGGCTACAAAATAATTCTAGAACAACGAGAGGAAAGAAATCAACTCAATTCTTGAAAGGAACATCTCAGTCTTGATCTGTTCTAGCGCATTTTGGAAACAAAAATGTGAGAACTAGAAAAACATTAGCCTAACATTTTTCAAGTTTCAATCCATTCTGACCTACATGTACTCTGTCTCTGACTAGAGACACTAATCAACAGTTTTGTTTCACTGGGGCGATAATTTATTACAAAACTAGACAATTATTTTCTTATTTCTGTTGACAGACAAATGTTTTTGGGTTTTCAAACAACATCAAATTCTCGTGATACTTTCCTTTGATGTAGACCAGCTTAGGCAGGTGAATGTTAGCATGCACACAGTTACAGTCACCCTACATGTATGCCACGCGTGACTGGGTGTTTTTGAAATTTGAACGGAAGTTTGAAATTTACTTGTCAGTTTTGAACATTGCCGGCGAGATTTCAGGGTTCCCGTAGAAATTTCCCTAGTTTATTGACAGTACAAAAGCTATGATTTTTTCTTTTCATTACAGCATTTAAGCACAAATTTTTCCCGAACATTTTGAATTTTTTTGCAGTTGATGCACCTTTTTTGATGCCATTCAAATGCTTGCCATTACAAAGAGAAATTCAAATGTTCATTATTTTCATTCTCAGAAATACTCGTCCTGCATGACATAGGTTGACTTTAAAGTATGTATTTACTCACGCGACAGTTTTAATGGGTCAGCTGTAACTGTAGGGTCACAACTAGCTGTACCTTTTTAACTGCAGTGACGCCATAGGCATGGCCCATAACTAGGCCAGTTTCTGTGCGTTTTTCCATCTCATCTCTGTTTTTGATCTACAAAAGGAACAATAACTTACAATTTCATAAATAATTATAGACATACAGGCACTATTTTTTCTCCTGAGCAATAGAGTACTAGTAATTAAAAGTCTGACGTCACAAATATTTTAATTTTTGAAATTATAGGATTTGTTAAGATGTTTGCAAAGAGCATGATGAAAAATACCTGCTTGCCAAAAATCAGCTTCTTACTGCAATTGGGGAGCGAGATATTGGGAGTTTTATTCTCCAATGACTTCATACAAAGTCTTCAAATGTTTGGAACAGAGACAAAATTACAAGGATTTGTATGGGGTCATTGGAGCATTAAACAATACTAATATCTCATCCCCAAATTGCAATATAAGATGATGATTTTTGGCAAGTGGGCATTTTTCATCATGCTCTTTGCAAACATCTTTAGTTAATAAATCCCATAATTTTGGGAATTTAGTGTTTGTAATGTCATCACATAACTTTTATAATTAGTACTCTATTCCCAACATACAAACATATAATCATACAAACACAAAAAAGACCTCTACAGTTAGAATTGAGTTACTCACTCGTATGGAAGCACTGATCAGTGACTTTTCGCGCATGGCCCTCTCCATGCTTTTGAACAAAGCCTGCCTCTTCTCCAAATCCTGGCTATATCCACCATCCTTAAGGTTAACAGACTCGCACACTCCACCAGTAAAATCTACCAAGGCATCCCCTGTATTACCGGCCTCAAGTGCCTCATATGAACCAGCCAACCTGAGAAAAAAAAAATAACAGTTGAAGTGTTTACTGCAAGAAGGGCTTTTTTTGGCAAAAAGTCAGAAAACAGGATTCTTGTGGGAATCCTATACAGGATCCCATACGATTTTATGTCACTCTGTTATTGTTAAAGGATCCAAGTAGTCACTGAGTGCAATTAGGATGATCTTAGCTTGAAGCCAATAGGATTCTACATTTGTACAAGTACAATGAATGTAGGATGTACAATGTTCAATGTACAATATGATATAATGTAGAAGTGCATGTAAGCACAGGATCTTGCATCGATACTAGATTAATCACATCAAAATTGCCTTAAGGTTATCGTATACCTTTAGAGGTGTCTCACATCCAAGCGATGTACACTGTAGCGTGTCCAGTTTAAACTATAGATACCTGAACCCTCATATCAAATTAAAGCTTATAGAGCTAGCTATCAAACTATGCCAAGAATTTTGAAATAAAATGAATTACCGAATTTTTAGCACTGTTTTCTCGAATCAATTTTTTCACTTGGAGGAGACACTTTAAAGAGCTAAAATTGTTCGTTTGCCTTCAAATTTGGACAGTAGCTAGTTTAACATGTAAACAACAAAAGTGTGTCCGCCAATTTCTTCTTTCGAAATAGTTTTTCTTCGAGAGCAATTTTTGTAAGATCACTCCACATTTTTTTTATCCTATTTCGAAAGTGTTCTGAAACTTTTCACTGCGATTGAATATGGCAAAATGCATTTATTTAGCAATTAGCTAATTGTGGATGCCTTTCTTAAAGCTACCTATGGAATTGCACATCCTTAGCTCCAGTGGAAAGGCATTCCAAAGCTGGGGGCACATATACTGTAGCTCTTAGAAAATCCTGTATGCAGGATTTTGCTAACAGGTTTTAATACTACTCAATTTACAGATCCTCACTTTGCATAAGCCTTTTCAATCAAAGCACTCCAAAACTCGTTCTTCTCAGTGGAGTGAATGTACACCAACTTGCCGCCAATTGTCGGCAGCAGGTCATCGACAAGGACTTCAGTCCACTGACCCTGACGGTAAAACCTGAACCTAAAGATGCCCTGATAATTGCCGACATGTTCAGGATCCCATTCTTGGTGTTTCATCTCTGGGATCACCTAAAAATTATAAATAATTCATCAAAGATGGGAATTACAGAGAAATGAAACACTGTTTACACATATGGAATTACAGTCTGTGGAACCTCTCCTTACGGACACCTCTTTAATACAGACATCTCTCTCACATACATGTATTATAGACAGTTCACTTGGTCCCTGAAACAGACACCTCTATAATATGGACACTTTTTCCTGTCCCCTTGGTGTCCGTAATAAAGAGGTTCAACTGTATACAGTAACTGTCAACAACACAACAAGTATTATTTTCCACTAAAAACATTAACGTTATGCAGATGACAATTTCATGCTATTTTAACCAATGATATATTCATTCTAATATTTGTCATCTACATGTACACGAGTGAGACATACAGTGTACTGCATGAATGAACAAATTACATGTAACTGGCCAGTGGGAATTGAACTCAGACTCAAATGGCCTGATTGCTTTGGTTGTTGAATATTGTGCTGGTCCAGAAAATATCCATACCCCCACCCCACAGAAGGTTTTTGTTTTGCACCCCCTCCCCCCAGGAAATTCCAGTTTACATGTACCTGTACATGTAGCTTTATACTTTGCTTTTAAAATTTTGACTTTTAAGACCCCCTCCCACTAATGGGTGGATATGGATTTTTTTTTCTGGAACTGCACATTGTAAACTGGTTAGAGTCCATTGCAAAATTGATAGAAGAGTGTTGACAGGTACAGTGTATGGCATTTAATACAATGTAGCCAGCTGTTTTTTCAACATGGCAAGATATAAAATCTCCTAGTTGTTCATCTTAGGCCATAGGCCAGTCCATAGTCCATAGGTTACAGAATGGTACACACAAGGAAATGTACACTATATATGAAGGACAAACCTTCTCTAAGAGAGACGGTTCCAACGCCAGTGAAGAACATGCCGCTACAAACCAACAGTTACCCAGTTTGCCTTGTGTTACATCATGACTGCTCATTCCATCAACAAAAAGGCGTGGGGGATCTGGAGCACAGACATCCTGCAATTCGGTCAAAAGAGCATCTTTCATCCGAGGTCATGTTCAGTGGTTTATGTTTTACAGGGGTAGAAAATTTACCTGCTTAACATACTTGTACAATTAGTAATTAAATGTATCATACTGTATGGAATCAGAAAGTTTTGCAATCCTCACCCTGAAGTATTTGAATGTCAAATTTACGGCCAGTATGGCTTTGGCACTATATACTTGCTAAATACGAAATTAATCACCCAAAGTTTTGGTCTCCAACAAAGTAACAAAGTAAAATGCCAAACATTGCCCTAAAGTTCTCAACCACCACCACTGATTAGACTTGCCATATGTACAACTGTATTGGGGATCAGTTGTCATGTTCATCACACAAGGACATTTTACCACCCTCTTTCCCCTGTCATCCTTTTTGGTAAACTCACTATTATAATTGTGTCATGAATATGAGTGAACCAAGCTTAATAGACCCTGAGTTGTTATTTGCAGTTGTTAGACAATGGCCAGCATGTTTAAATGAGAAGCACAATGCATTCTAATAATCTATTTGATCATTTGAATCTTGAAAAAGTAATTCTCATTAGTATTTGCAATAATAATTTCTCCTGAGCCTGAAAATAACAGATTTTTTTCTTTTTAATGATTTTTTGAAAAGTGATTGTTATGGTCATAATCTGGCACTGTTTCCAATTCCATGTGTGTCCCCAGGTGGGGTACTTGGGTATAAACGTGACAAAGGGTCCGACGGAGCCTAACATTTTGAACCCAAAAAAATACATGCAAAAAAATACAAGACTGGAGATTATTCTAAGCATGCTTTTGGATCTTGCGGGAACTTTGGCTTGAATTGCGTAACAACTATTAGCCTGGCGGAAATTCGAACCCAAAAAAATATGCGCAGATTTCTTAGACCCCAAAAAAATACACAGTGAAATCTTCGACCCAAAAAAATACAGAAGTTGAAAATTTTAGACCCAAAAAAATATGTCAGACCCCCCCCCCCCCCCCCATGTCACGTTTAATTATCCCCCCTGGGCATGTGTCACCATGCAGGTGCCCAATCACTGATAGGGGTGATTCCAGCCACTGCGACAAAGGAGGTAAAAATATGGTAATCGGTCTTTAAGGACAGCTAGGTAACCCTATTCAAGCTGATGACCATTTGACAACAGTTGAAAGAAATTATTTAACAGGTGAATGCACAAAATAATAATATTATTGCAAGGAATACTAGTGTGATTAATGTACTGAAAGGCACCCAGGGGTTGTTTGAAAACTTTAAAGATACCTTCTGCTGGGAGTGAAAATATTTTGCACTGAGCGGGCGCGAAATAAACATTTTGATCGGGATGCTTTAAGTTTTCGATCTCTACAGTAAGCATGTATTCTTTTTGACCCAGAATGACAATAAAACTCTGCCAAAACCGATGTCTGCACGCAAATTCAGCTTAACATCCAAAAGTTTTTAATGCGTGAAGAAACAGCCATTTCAAACGCTGAGTGGAGTAGGCAGAACATTATTAGAGTGCTATACAATTAATGGCATGTATTTACGTTCGGAATGTAAACAGCCAATATTTCAGAGATTAATTTATTAGTCTAAATTATCGACGACGAACGTAAATAAGTTAACACCTTGTAAACCATACAGGATTTGCCAAGCAAAATGGAGTTGATCTGAAAAATATTAATTATGAACACGTGGATTAAATTTGAACGAGCGTTGTAAACAGATCGAGGTACAGTTTTTCACCTAGACATTCCAGCTTTTAGTCAGCTTATTATTATTTCGAACAAAGGTTTTAATAGCCTTGATGGAAAAGACTTTTCTCGTGAATAAGTCTTCCAATGTATTGTCTGCAAAATGAAACTTTGATAACGATAAAGCTGTTGGAGACTTAGTTCGTTTCTTAGGAAGCGCTGCAAAAACGAAACCATTTTTTCTTTTAAGCTTACCTTCGGTCTCTTCCATTCAACTGGTTCAGGCGGAGTCGCTCGACTAAAATACAAGGACTTCGTTTCTGGTGGGAATTCAGGATCCACAAAGAGCCTTTCATCCCTCTCGCATTGAGCTTTTAGCTTGCTGTAACGTTGGTTCTTGAAATAATGTAGCTTGACCATCGTTTATCGTGGAAAAGATACAGCCACGTTATTGTTGATCTCCCAACTTGATAACAGAAATGTCGAGAAGCCTAGTAATCATTCGCGCGGAAACCGACAAAAGATTGAAGTTGATTGAAATGCACACCTCGAATACAGTAATGCCATTGGCTGACCTTGACAGGAAAGAGTCTGAGGTTACCGGAAGTTGAGACACATCGCTGTTTTTGCGGACAGCGGGTTCCTACATGGCAACGAATGTTTTTGGAATGAAAGCGACCGCCATCTTTGAAAGTTTTGCAAGAGTTTTGAAATCCATCGCCTAAAAAAACCAAGAGATGCCAGGTAATTGAGAGATTTCACTTCAGCCATTTCTAGGCTTCAAAGTTACGAATTTGCTTCTTTTATTTTATGCGCAGAAAAAGTTCGCCTAGCTAGTATTCACGAAGCGGTTCGCTATGGCGATGTTCTGGAACTGCAAAGTATGGTGCAGCGGGGAGCAGGCATTAATGATCCAGACGCTAAGTTTAAATTCACGCCATTGCACTGGGCAGCTCATCACGGAAGCTTAGAGGTACGAGAGTCAGTTTGACAAGCTAAATCGGGCATGTGATTCGGCGCTCAAAATAATACAGTGGAACGTCGATTTTACGATATGGCAAGGGGACAGCAAAATCATATCGTCAAATGCGGGATATCGTTGTAAACGAACTCCGATTTATAAATAACTTTTACTGGGACACAGAATGTTGATCGTTAAGTCGGAAATATCGACGATCGTAAATTCGGTGTCCCACTGTACCTTGCTTAAAATTCATGTACATTGTAGCTTTAGTTGCTTTAAAATTTTCTGAGGAGGGCCGGGGTGATTGGATGATTACTGATTTCATTCAAATTACTTTAGCCACCCTGGTCTAGATTTTCATATTAATTTTAAGTCTTGAAACCAGTAAGCTGATTGAAATTTTCAGTGATTATTGTAAGTTGTGGATCAGGGTCAATGAGACTTCGTATATGTATCAAATTTTTAAGCTTAATTGATTTTGAGTTCATTTATCACTGTATAATTAAGAGCTTGTATATTAAAATTTCATAAATTATGGATGTTAGTTGGGTCCCATTACAGTATAACTACAGCTGTGATAATTATTGTCCATCCTGAAGCGATCAACATGCATGCATTTAATTCAAATCAATCTCAGACGAGCAGTGAAAAATATAGTGATCTTTGAAAATGGAAAATAAAAATAAGCTTTTAAATATTAGTTGATGTTTATAGATGGCTGGTATTGAGTGCTAAACATCATAGGCTAGCCTTGTATCAGCTAATTCAGTTAATTAATTTGGCACATGCAATGATTTAAATTGTGGTTGTGAATCAATATAAACATTGAAACAATAAAAAAAATTAATCATGTACAATATTATTGTCCTCTGACCCCCACAGAGTAAGGAAAACAGAGATATTGTGTATTCCTCTTGCTCTGTTTTGACCATTCTGTATTGTGTGTTAATCCTGATAGTGCCTCCTAATACAGATTTTTTTTTTTTTTGCGCAGTATGTTATATCATGCTGAGACCATGAAAAGTATATCTTGGCATGGGATTTTGAAAGCCAAAAAGAAAATTAGATATAATCATGCACATTTTCCAGAGATAATTAAGCAACAATCATAATATTCTAAAAAGCTTTACAATACAAAACAATGTATGAAATCTTTTAAATTTCCAAACTGAAGCTTGATTTAATCTCTGACAAATCGAATTAGTTACTCCCAATTTTTTTTAGATATTTTCAATAAAACTTAACAAAAATCTTCCCTTCTCATATAGTCATAAACTGTGCACAGAATACCCTTGAATTAGTAGGCACCATTCTAAAGAAATGAGTTTTACTTAGACCATCCCTATATGCAGAACACAGTGCACCAGCAAAAAGAGGCATTGTTCTTGAATGTATGAAGGAGAAAATTGTCTTAAGAGACACATGCTGTGTTAAGGAAGAAAAATTGTTTAGAGTACTGAGCAGATTTCTTTAATTGCTTAGTGTTTGCATTGGTTGCTGTGGCATGGAGCAGACCACTCGGACAAAACTCCCCAAGGATGGACGCCATCACATTTGACAGCAATAAGAGGACAGGATGCTTGCCTGCAGGTAATGACACATTTAATGTTGTCAGAGCAATATTTAGATTTTAAACTCACAGTTTATCAAATAGAACAAATAGAAGAAAGATCCTCGCAGTGAGTATGCAACTAAAGCAGTTGCAAAAAGAAAGCCTGAAAAAAAAATTCAGGCTTGAACAGGATTCGAACCCATGACCTCAGCGATGCCGCTGCAGTGCTGACTACCAACTGAGCTATCAATATTTGTGAGTATATCAATGATCTTTTTATTTTCTCAAATTAACAGGTCTCTACTACATGTACATGTACATGTGCATAATTGTATCTGATATAGAAGACAGTAATTTGGAGTAGTATCTTCTGAGAGTGTGCATTATACAGATTTATTTGGCAATGCCTTCTTTCTTCTTCTCAATTTTAAAAGTTTTATACTGCACAGGATAAATTCTCATATGGATTCTGAAACTTTTGTTTTTGTCACTTATCGCAGCATTTTTGTAGAAGTATGAAAATCAATCAACATCCTGTTTCTGTGCAGCCCTAAGCTTTTCCCTAATTACTAGGCAACTTTCATGACAGTCGTCAAACCCACTTTCTTTCTAAGTCTCCCTGATGTTGTAGTCCCGCAAACCAATTTACTTCCTTTTTCCCTTTGCCTGACATCAATGTTTTGTTTGATTCTTTTATTTCGTCATTCAGGCTTTGGCTGCAAATGGGGCTGACCTCAATGAGAAAGATAATCGAGGTAATAAGTTTAGAAAGGAAAAAACTAATAGTTTAGGTTTTGTTTTTGTAAAATGTTTTTTGTGGCCACATACAAATTTGGAAAACTGAAAAATTTAAGAAGAGCCCTGGCAGCATTTTTTTTTGAGTAAATACTAAATGTTAAAAATTAAGAAGTTGCCCATCTACCCAGGGTGTGGACCACAGTTACTAATAATTGAAAATTCAGTTAACTCCTACATTGAACGTGCATGTAGTTTACTTCATGATAGAAAAACGGAGCAGTCTGCAGGCACGGTACATGTACCATTAGACAAGTGTAATGACTTGTAATCAGAGTTGACTGGAGTTTTTCCCATTCATTTTAATAATCTCTAAATTCATTTTACAGGTTGTACTGCAGCACATCTTGCCGCTGCCCATGGCAACTCATACTGCTTGCAGTCGATTCTGAGGCATGGTGTGGTAAGCTGATTTGAATCTTGTGACTAGTATTACACCACCAATACTTATTGTCTACTGTGTGATAAGTTAAATTACAGTCTGGACACACAAATTACATGTATCATTAAATGTTATACAACCCCTCAGAAGTAAGGCTTGGCTAGTGCGTAGGCTACCATTCCATATAAAAAAAGTGTGATATTTTGAAATCAGTGTTGCGTTTCTAAAAAGACAACTTACACTACTTACTTGGTAATGTTTCATAACATGAATCATTGTTCTGTTTTACCAAAAACTATTATTTTTATTACTGAATTGCTGCTTTTCTTAAAATACCTGTTTTGGTACATCAGTTGAAAAAGCCTTATTGACAGTTTCTTAAATTAGAAATTAATAACCTAAAATTGTACCAGTTATATTCATTTCAATAAATGAGCCTAGGAGCATTAATTTTATTTGTAAAATCATCGCTTCTTTGAGCATTAAATGAAAAAAAGAAAACACAGTCAAACAACTGAAGTAAACAAAACAAAAATACCAGTGACTGATTATCTAGTCTCTAAATTGTTTTAATTAAAAATATATTTAATTTTTTGTAGGTACATTATGTGCCTCAGGCACATAATGTACCTACAAAAAATTTAATATATTTTTAATTAAAACAATTTAGAGACTAGATGGATCAAATATTAAGCAATAAATTCCCTTGCCTCCAGGGCATTAAATTAATTAAAAATACTAATGTGGAAATGGCATTTGATTTAAGAAATGAAGGGTTGGCAAATTTGTAATGAATGTGTCATATTACGGTTAATGAATTTTACTATTAATAATTATTGTTTATTTGTAGGATGTCAATGCTACTGACAACATGGGTTGGACACCTGTACACTGTGCCGCCTTCCATGGCAGACTGGGCTGTCTACAGGTCAGTTGTGAAATGTTTTGACCTTGCAACACCCAAACCGTTGTAAAATAAGTATGCCTGGTAGTTTTTCACAGAAGACATTAATAAGCTCATTTGGATTAATATTTATTTAAAAATAATCAAAACTTAAGCCATTAAAAATCTGACGTTTTCTTAGTTTAATTAAGATATTTTTGTTCCATTTTTCAACAAGAGCTAAATTACAGTGATGCATACATTTTGGCAATGCCCAATTACTCAAATACAAACACACTGTTTTAAATGAAAAAAAAAACATCAGCTTCACAAAAAGAGGAAAATTGAGGCATAAAAGAACATTACTGTTCAACCATATTAGAATGGGGACAGATTTGTACAAAACAAGAAAAAGAAAAAAAAAGGAAAAGAGCGATTGAAGTATTACTTGATCTGGTGAATTTGACGATTCAATCGTTTCCAAACGAGATCGGATATTGTACTTATGTTTTTTCTTGCATAATTTCTGTACATAGTAGTGGTCTCCAGTGACCAATCTTAACCTTTTGTTTGTGTCTTTTTCGCTTTCCAGCTTCTTTCCAGATGGGGGGCAAGTGTAGATGAGGTCGATCATTCTGGAAGCACACCAGGTGAAAATAATTCTGTTTTGTTTTATAGTTTTCCACCTCCATAATAGTAAGACTGTTCACTGCCCTGCCCCCCCCCCCCCCTTGTTTTCCCCTCTTAAGAACCTTGCCTCCTGATCATGATACAGCCTAAAGTATTTGAGTGCAGTTTATGACTGTAGCAAGACAATCAGAGTTTTCTGCTAAAAAAAATAATTCATGTATAACTATGTTTCCAAAAGGTATCCTGTGGCTTGAATTATATTTGACACAACCACTTTAAAACATGTCTAGACTGTGACTGAGTAGTCTTTCATTCGCTCGAAAATCCGTGGGGAAGAACACAAAAAATATCCAGCTCACGGCTTCGCCGCTTGCCCATCAAATATCGTGCTCGCTCAGGTTTTTGCGTTCTTTTTTGCGGATTTTCGAGCAAAAAAACGACTGCCCGCAGTCTAAAACGTGACATACGTTGTATAAATACATGTATCACCTAAATGTTGTGCAAGAAACCCCTTGTATACAACTTTTACCTTCCTGGCCAGCAGTGGTCCTGGTTGTTCAAGAGTGGATAACTTTATCCAGTGGATAAGTCGCTATCCAGTTCCGGGATGAAATGTATTAGTTGAAGTTCGTTTTTATCCGCTGGATAGCGATTTATTCACTGGGTAACGTTATTCGTTAGCGTGCTCTTTGAAGAACTGGGCCCAGTTGATTACGGCTTCTTTTGGTGCGTCAGTACTCCGACCGTACTTATCTTGCCGTGGCATTTAGATTTCTCTTTTTAAAAGTTGTATTCTTTCCAGCTCATTTGGCTGCTAGCGAAGGTCATCTTCCTTGTCTCAAGTTTATTGTCTGCACTGGAACAAGTATCGACCACACCCTGAATGCACGCAATGACCAGGTATTAACTTTGGTGTGAAAAGATAGCATTGTCTTGACTTTGTGTTGAAAGGGAGAAACTTAATTGTCTTCAATCCAGCTACTTAATTGGCAGGTTCATTCTTACATAGCTGGATGAAATTATTGGCACACGGTCCCCGGCTTACTCAAGTCATACACAGTACACAAAGTCGTATACGGAAAATATACTTGTAAGGACTTGGCAAGGATGAACTGAACTACCATATAATTAACAATTATTCCACTCGCGCTTGTTGGATATGAGATGGCAGATAGCCAACGAGGCGCGTAGTTATCATCTCATATCCAACAAGCGCGAGAGGAATAATTGTTTTCTTAAAGCAAATTAAGAAATATTGCTAGTTAACTTTGTAATAATAACGAGAAGACAATTTAATGGTCGCTGTTTTTGGGCGTGGTGTAATGGCTTATGTTCCATGGCTGCTAAGCCAATCCAATCCCTGGAATTGCATTATACAATGATCCAGTTTTAGCTTCTTAATAATTATCGCATGTTTTCACGCAGTGCATGCATACATGCGTACGTGTACGTGCACATTGAACTGGAATTGAGAAAACTGGGTTTTCTGAAGACTTCCAAGACAGATCCTCAAAGCAAGGATAAGGACCTGCAACGAACTCCATTTCTGCATATAATTGTGGGAAGCAACGGCTTTAAACCAACCGCTTTCGATCTTAGTTCTACGATGAAGCATCTTTCTTAACGTTTGCTGATTCTAATTGTAACTTGTGGACAATAATACACGTAGTATTCGGAATACGAAGTAGTGTCGCTAACTTTTTCTCCACTGTTTCCAGGGTGATACGCCTAAAAACCTTTCTCAGCAATTCTACAAGAAGGATTGCATTGACTACCTGAATGCAGTAGGTAAGGACTAACTTCACTGGAAGAAAACAAAATTGTACAGTTTGCTTTGTTTGTTTGTTTGTTTTTCTCGCGGTCTTGTTTCTTAAAAAGCTCTCAGTAAATTACCTGACCCTAAAAGTATTGTTTTTCAAATCCATTTTCTGTCCACCCGTGATAACTCAGGAGTGCCTAACGTTTCACTTCGGTGAAGCAACGACGACGGCGACGGCAACGGGAACATGAACAATTCTGCACGTGCATTACTCCTTTTTGGTACTTTTCGTTGCCGTCACTGCAAGACTAGGACGTGAAATTTCTTGATGGTACGTTTTGCGGAGGACGTAAACACACGACGACGATTTTTTTTTTTCTCTTTCTAAACTTGAGTGCAGTCTCCAAGAATTCAACTTCAGGAAGGAAATTTCACATACATTTTACATTTAAAGCGAGTTGGAATAACCGCGACGTTTTCTCTGCCAACCGGTCACCGTCGTCGTTGCCAACGCAGACGTTTTTCCGACTGTCGCTTTTCTCCGTTGAAAAGTAACGTTCGCGAACCGCGATTTTTTTGTGTGCATTTGTTTGTATCGATTTATCGTGTATTTATTACTTTTGTTTTCAGAATACGACCTTCTGCACCCTGAAGATGAAGAAAGTAAGTTCTTTTCCTTTTGGTTGTTCGCGTGTTTGCTCTGAGTTTACATGTATCCCTCATAACAGTCTAGGCTAAATTGAAGATGCTGTTACTCCATTGAAGGAGGCATTCTTCTAGTTGTTCTTTCTGGGAGCTTGGAACGCCAGTAGCGCCGTTGCAAGACAAATTGGAAACAAAGATGTGCACGTTAATAAAAACCCTTCTTCATAACTTGTCTCGCTACGAAAAAAAAAAAGGAATGCTTTAGGAATAGCAGAAAAAGTAAACTAGTCTTCAGCTTTACTCGGAGTCGTGAGATAGCGTGTTTGGTGCTCGGCAACTTCTTTGGTAATGCTGTTTTCACGGTTGCGTTGCAAGTTGGACGAACAATTGTCTCGTGTAATAACTTCCTTTAAGGGGATGACTAGCATTGCGAAGAAAAATGAGTTTGCTGCTTCTTTCCGTGTGTTTAAACAGGGATAAACGATAAACTACTGACGGTAATTTTGACACCCTAGTCAATCAAACTTGCCACATTAAAACTTTTGTGAAATATAACTGCTATGAAAAAGAATTTGAAGCTGAAAAAGCTAGCTGCTTTGTGAGGTTTTAATTACAAAAAATCACCCGCTAGCCTCCAACCAAAAATTCAGCAACTCACTAGCCTGCGAAGCTGGACGAAGGCGAAAGGTGGGCGAACGAGTAAGCGACATTTTCTCGCGGCTCCACCGCTAAAACTTTATAATCGCGCGCGGACAATACCACCAGCTAAGCAGGCTAACAACTCACAACACCATCACCAGCTGCAACCTGCAGTGACATTCTCGTCCGCAGAGCCGTGTTCCGTTTGGCAGCGCCAAGAATTGAATTGATGCTCTGGGACGAGAATACCTATAGTTTATGGATACAGAACGTTGCTGGTTTTGTAGCTTCTTCACAGCTGTTTGACTAACACTTAAGCCTGGTTTACACGCACGATGCAAGCATAAGCACAAGCACAAGAGAATGGAACAATTTCCATTCTCTGGTGCTTGCGTCGTTGCGTCGTACGTGTAAACCGGGGCGACGCATGCTTAAGCACAAGCGCAAGGAAAGAAAACTGAAAAACAGTGACAAGTTGTCTACGTACATTCTAGTTACTCGTGCGTTGCCATTTGCAAAATGGCAGCAGCAAATTTTATGCTTCTGCGCTTGCGTATGTAACCTTACGCTTATGCTTGTCGCACGTGTAAACATCCTTGCTCTTATTGTTTATGCTTATGCTTGCGTCGCACGTGTAAACCAGGCTTTAACACGCACATATGCGTGTCTTTTTAATTATAGATCTAGCTTTTCCCGCCCATGTTGCTGCTTACAATGGTGACTTGGCCCAGCTGAAGATGTTGATTGAGACTGGTGTCGTATCAGTGAATGAAAGGGATGACAAAGGATCAACTCCCGCGCACAAAGGTACTTAGAAGAATTTCCCGTTCCGAAGTTCAAATGGAGACCGGGATGACTTTTTAGATTTTCATTTAATCAGAAATTAGAGTCCAACACAAGAAAGATCACATTAAAATTAGTCAATGTACCTAGTTTGAGGTGCTGTCGTTAGATTGCAACTATGTAGAATGCTTTCAAAAATCGAAAAATTAGAGACTTTGTATGGAATTTGGGTGACCGTTGACAGGCCACAGGCTTTTAACTACGTAGTGAAAGATAACCAAACTTGGTAAACATGCTAATTTTTTTGTGATCTTTCTGGCGATGGGGTTCATTTCTTCATATGAACAAAGTGTAAAGTAGGGCCCAGTCCCTTTATGAACTTCGGAACGGGCAATACCTCCAGCTGAGCAGCGTAGGAGGTGTCAGCCTTGTACAGTAGAGTGTTAAGTTACAGGAAAACAATGAAGTTTGCCCTGGGTGAGAATTTAGCTCTAGCTGCCGGCATTGGCGGGAGACGTGTGTGCCTTAAAGTACTCTCCGCTTTGAAAGAGTTGACTGTAATCCCGAATTTCTAATTTTGTCGTCTTTTTTTTTTCTGTTAACAGCCGCTGGAAATGGCCATGTTCAAGTGCTGCAATGGCTGGTTGAAAACGGAACAAACTGTAAGTTCGCTTTTGTTGTCGTTTGTTTGTTTATTTTGTTTTGTTTAATGCAGAAAATGAAGAGACTGGACGCGTTTTTTATGTCTTTTTTTATGGTCAACAATAATATTTAAAGGAGCGAGAATCATGCACGCGAATTTGATGTCAATTTTCAAAACCCAAAAATGTTTGTCTGTCAACAGAAACAAAAAAAAACAAAACAAAACAAAAACAAAAAATGTCTTGTTTTGTTATAAATTATCACCCCAGTGCAATAAAACTGTCGACTAGTGCCTCTGGCCAGGGACAGAGTAGGTCGGAATGGATTGTAACTTGGAAACAAAAAACGTCTTGTTTTGTTATAAATTATCACCCGAGTGCAATAAAACTGTCGACTAGTGCCTCTGGCCAGAGACAGAGCAGTTCGGAATGGATTATAACTTGAAACATGTTTAGGCTAACGTTTTTCAAGTACTCGCATTTTTGTTCCCAAAATGCGCTAGAACAGATCCACGAGTTGTTTCCTTCAAGAATTGAGTTGATTTCTTTCCTCTCGTTGTTGTAGAATTATTTTGTAGCTAAGTGAAGATCTTATTTTTAACAAAGGAGGCCAAGACCCTATGTCACTTCCCCTTTAATCGATCGCAATTGGCCCGGCTCTAAAGGGGCCCCAGTTGTTGTCTGCAGTGAGGAAGTTCAACCAACATAAACCTCTTCTAGAATGACGCTTGGAACATTACAATTGTGTAGTTTTGTCTGCTGTTCGTGTTTGCCTTCAATATAGAACTTAATCTATTTGCTGTTACTTCATAACAAGGTTGTTTAAATGGTAACTGTCTCGCTTATGCGAGGCTAAATAATTTGTTTACATCTCCAGTGAGAATTGTAAATTCTGCCGGAGAGACGCCTAAGGATGTGGCTCGTAGATTTGGACGGCTGGGATGTATTGCTATTCTCGGAGGCGACTCAGGTACAGTCATGTGACCGTTTTGCCCAGCTCTTTTGTATAATCCGTTTGGGATTATTACGTGGGATGCCTGTGCAGCCCACGTTATAAAATGGGGGTCGTTTGTATCCACAAATGCGCATCTTTCAATTATTAACTCGTTTTAGATGTATCAAATTCAGTTTTCTCCTAGAGGGGATCTTTTTGTCTCGTATTGTCCTTATTGTCTTTAACAAAAACGGTCCAATCAGAATGCAATATTTTAGTGTATGTCAGGAGGGATCGGACGGGAGTTAATTACTATTGTGATTATTCAGGTCCTAGTGGTCTCTCGGTGGAACTGAAAAGGATTGACTTTAGTGGCGTGGCCATATTGTTTTAATGTTTTAGATTCCAATGTGCCGTTTTCAAAAAGAAAACTAACCCTTTTGAAGCAGTAAATCGAAAGAATAACTTCTAAGAAGCACTCGACAGTGAAAACGGTGGAAATTGGAGAGTTCAAAGCGAAGGAATCATGCTTCTGTTTGACAATTGTAGAACCATCCAGAATACGTGGGGGAAAGATCATTGATAAGCTAAAACACACATCGCATGACTTTGTCGATTTGATGCTTAAACGCAACTTGAAATCCACTTCACAAAAAGATTAAAGGTTTGATTGTCAATTTTTACTAAAAGTTTTCATTTAGGAAAGCTTTTTGCCTGTTTTCTTTCTGTTTTTTTGATGAAACGAAAACAATTTGTAATCTTACATTGTAATCTTACACTTTTATTTACATAACCAGAGTAGAAAACGTGAGTCACGCCACGTTATTGTAATAGAATCCCCGGTACAACGAAAGACTTTTGTATGAGAAGCAAAAATATGATGAAAGTTGTCAAGTTTTCATGTATGCAAAAAGTTATGATTAGCAGTGAACTTTTCAGATAAAAAGAGTGCTCCTTTCAGCTGAAGACATTTTCTGGCGGGAACTATTTTTGGGCGGCAAAATTTCCAGTAGCGCAACTCAATATCACGCAATCTTTCTGACTAAAACTGTTCAGTTAGTTCAATCGCGAAGGGAGGGAAGGTTAAAAAATCGGTGAGGCGTACAATAAATGAGGCCACTAGTGCTAAACATAGTCAACGCATCCCACGTAAACGCTCTGAAAAGCGTCTTGTTCCTATTGTTTTCAGGACCCAATTTCTTTAAATCGTTAAAATCAGCCTATACGCCAATGAATACCGAGCACTACCCTAAAAAGACTCAGTAAATTAATTCCACCTATTGTTCTATCGTAAGCATAATGATGATGATGATGATGATGATGATGATGATGATGATGATGATGATGACGAAAAAGTAAAACGAAGCAAAAACAAAATAGCTAACTCCGATCCGTTCATTTCGACAAGATTTCGTTCCCAAAGAACATGACACAGAATATATATATGTTTACGGTGTATAAAGAAAGTTTTCCCTTCCTATGCTATCCTATCCTCTCCTACTCTACCCTGTCGTGTCCTGTCCTATCTTATTCTACCCTATCCACGTTACTCTCTCTGAGTTTATGTGATGATAATTAACACATTCACGTACTATTTTCCTTGTCTTTCAGACGACGAAGAGAACCTTGTTGACGAAGGAGCCGAAGACTTCAAGCCCTCGGAACCACAGTCTAAAGCTGAGGCTAGAGGTTCGGTTGCGTGTTTTTGAATTTTGCAAATTCAAAGTAAAAGAAAAGAAGATAAAACATTTTATTTCAGTTTTAATGTATTCAGCGCAAAGCACTAATTGGAGACACTGTCCGAATCGAGTTCTACTTTGGAAATTTTGTTTTTTGAGGAGAGGGGAAAACCGGAGTACCCGGAGAAAAACCTCTCAGAGCAAGGACGAAAACCAACAACAAACTCAAAGTCAAAGAAATATTTGAAAAAGTGTGAAAAAGTACATATTTGAGATATTTGAAAAAGTATATCGCCTTAAACAGGTCTACGAAGCCCTTTTCATTCTCTACTTAGATCCACATACGTTTCTTTCTTTTCTTTTTTTTTTTTTTTTTTTTTTTTTTTTTTTCTTTTTTTGCCACAGTATTCTGTGTTCCCCTCCAACTAAAAAGTAATAGCGTCATGCGTTTCACGGACTGCAAAAGAAGCACAATAATCGAAAACTGATCTTTACTTTTCCATCATATTCTACGCCTCTTCACAGAGAAGTATGGAGCTTGTACGAAGTAGAGGGAAGCACTGGATATAGTTCCGTGCGGATTTAGTATCCGTATTTATTAATCGTCGCGCACTCTAAACTAAGGTTGGCAGTCGTTGTTTGGCGGTTTCCCTTCACCTGCCGTATTCCTTTTTGGATTGTTTGTTTGTGTTTAGCGAAAATAATCCTCCCATCCAGTCAGGATCTGCGGAAATCCTTATAACGTCATTTATTTCTTTCAATTATTTTGTCGTGCATCTTTAAAGGGACAGTATCACGCTATTTTTAGTAACACATCGAAAATCGGAAAGACGCTATTCGGTTGATAGCAGCCAAGATATTATGACAAAATTCCATTTAAAGACTATCAGAATGCAAAGAAACTATCCAAGGATATTTTCACCGGCAGATGACCAAGATAGAGAGGGGTTCAAATTTGAAAACGTCTGGCAGACGTTTTCAAATTTCGCTGTTGTAACGCACTAAAAATCGCCGGTTGTACTATATTTTGGTTCAACCTTTCGTCTTAGAATCACTATTAATATTTCTTTAAAAAAGCGACTGAGAAATTAATTAACAAAGTGTTCAAAGTTTAAATTTAGTGAATTTTGGCCAAAAATCATGATATCTCCAATCGATCTCTCATGATACTGCCCCTTTAACATGTATAAGTTAATCAACTTCAATTCTTATTGTGCACGGCGGAGTTTAGATCTTCACCGAAGGAACCCCTGTGAATCGGTCTTTCATAAGCTGCTTTAGCTCTAATCCTTCGCCACCAACAACATTTTACTTTTCATAATCTGAGAAGGGATGTGCGTACATTTGTGCAA